>NW_027526898.1:0-92500 GCF_052857255.1 Amblyomma americanum | reverse complement strand
AAAACAGTTTCGCGAGGTGGGAGGTGGGTTTTGCTGTGGACTAAATATTTTAGCACAAAAATATTAGCTGTGTCTAATCAGCGAGTACCACGGAACTTAAGTGACATAAGAACTCTTCAGAGTCACAAAGCCATAAAATAAGGAATATAGTAATATTGCTCCATATGTGGCCAGCAGCAACAAAAAGGCTAGAAAATTCTTTTTATGCGAATATTAAGCAACTCATATGACTGAGCCACCCCCCCCCCCCCAAGAATTGTTCAAAACCGCGCAGTGTGTGAAGTCGATGAGATTTATTCTGGCTGTGTGCTGAGCACTGCCGAAGACTATGCTATTGGTTGGGCGCTCTCGTGAATGCATTTCAACTCGTTGTAATTGAGTTGGCCCTGACAGTGAGGTTTCCAGTGAAGAAAAGAAATCCTGCAGTAACTTTGGAGCAGTTTTGTTTTCGACGTCGATGAGGCAAACGAGTTTAAAAGTTTAAGAATAAAGAACACCATTTAACTACCTTTTATCTCTGAGTGAAAGAATTGCAAACGGATCCTGGATACCGGCGTGCATTGATATTTGATAATGTAAGCAGTTGGCTACCAAACACATGTTGCTATAAGATCTCCCCCACTCCCCGTGGTTGCTCTTTCTAATGTAGCAGGCTTTCAGAGCCTCCCGAGAAAACTGATGTAGATGCGTAATGGAAGCAAATGTGTCAACATGTATGAGCGCGCAAATGTAAAACATTTTCTTGGAGGAATCGGATCTGCTGTGTGGGAAAGAGGCTCTTACCCGAAAAACGTGTGAAAAACGTGCAAAATGGTTGAAATAAGTGTAGTGTGCGATGTCAGTGCAAGTATAAAATCCCAGAGGATGAAAATGATTCATTGCCCTTCACTACGGCATCCCTCATAACCTGAGTCGCTATGAGACCCTATAAACTAAAGCTCACAAAATTTCTTGAAAACTGTTGTACTTACGCAGCGGAATGTTGAGGGATCCGTTCGGTTGAACAAAATATATGTCACCTCACAAAAAGATAACGATGTTTTTGTACAAAGCAACATACATTTAACGTACGTACGTGCGTAATATCGATGTACGTGCGTACATACGTACATACATGCCAAAATACATGCATATGATGTACGTACGGGTGTTATATGTGTGTAGGTGCGTACATACAATCATACATTGATACATACATACATACATACATACATACATACATACATACATACATACATACATACATACATACATACATACATACATACATACATACATACATACATACATACATACATACATACATACATACATACATACATACATACATACATACATACATACATACATACATACATACATACATACATACATACATACATACATACATACATACATACATACATACATACATACATACATACATACATACATACATACATACGGCTCCTAACTAAAGCTATTTCTCAGATGGTCACCATGAGCATTGGCTCGTACGAGATATTCAGCGCCTATTCTCGCCATCACCTGCCAACTGTGAAACTGCGGTTTCTCATAGAAGTCCTGACGCGCCCATGGTTCGCTATTGCTGGCGGTAAATCTCAAGACAGCTCTCTAGCTACCTTACTTCCATGCATTTTCTGTACTCTTTGATGCAGAGGCACCTTTGACATGTTAGTTGATTTTCAGTAGTACATAGCAAGAGTTCAAAGGCTCTGGAGGAGCGATAATCAAGCTAGCCGCTTTTGGCCGGTATGTGGCGGATGTGGCCTGCCATTGAAAGAAAGGTCTAATGGCACATGGCTGGAAATTGAAAAGCTGTTTTTATTGCGCATGCGCAAAAAACCGAATCTGAATGTTGTCTGTCATTTTATCTCCAGGTGTGACCCCGTGATTTTCAGTGAAAGGTATGTTGAAGAAGTTTCCCAGAACCCCGAAAATGTATTTCCAAAGTGTTGTGGACGCAAGAAATGAAACTTTCATCTTGATGGCTTCCGCTCCCGTATAATTGTTTCTTCCCACTGGCCGGGTGTAATAAATGTGGATGTATTAAAGCCAGTGTTGTTGGATAAATTATTGTCCCAAAAATTGTCGACAGCGGCTGGATCGTGTTTTCTTTTTATGCCTAATTTCAATTACGCTGCGCATCTCGGCGCTCGCGATTCTAAATAAAAGAGTGTTAAAAATTTAGTTACGCGGCAAGCATAAGGATGCCAGAAAAAAGGTGGGTCAAAAGCATGTATTCACTTTTCTTCTTTTAAACAAACGGAATAAAATTTTTGAGTGTTCACTGCTGCAAAAATTACACATACCGAGCAATTCTGGACAAAAGCATTTTTAAGCGGGACACCGTTTATGAACGCAGCTTTTTCACACAATGCAAGATTTCACTATAACAATCAATATACTCGCAGATCTCCCGTCGTCTGTCATATTTTTTTTATATTAACGTTTTTGCTGTCCCCAAAGGCGTTCCTCGTTGGCTTTCTGCGGCAGTATTAAGTGTTCGGTGTGATCGGTGGAAACACTTTAAAGAAAGATTTTGCTGCATTTCTGAATAAATGACCATTACCTTGAATATTTCCCTGCAAGTGCCTCACAATTTTCGACTTTTCATAATCTTTGCCGAAGATAGCTGAACTTGAATCTTTTACAATGCATGAACGGCAAAACGAATCCTGGTGTCACAGCTGGTGATGATGATAGTGAATTTTATGGAGCAAAGGCATTTGCGGCCACAGAACGTAATGGTACAATGAATTTTCGTTTGCTCAAGGTAGGGTCAAAGACCCATTTCCCAAACATTTCACTCTGATTAAGCCGAGCACCAAGCCAAGTTAAACTTGTACCCATCGTATTACCGGTGAGTACCTGGTGGCACTGGGGATCGAACCCCACAGCTCCCGCATGCAAGGCGGATGCTCAGTCACTAGGCCACCGCTGCGGTTTGTCGCAGATGAAATGCAAGTCATGTGAAGAAAGGGCAGCTCTTCCTCATACGTTCAACATTGCACACCCTATAAAGCGATAACTGCTGTAAACATCATACGTGAGCTGCCGTCATCACACATTTTGAATACACGCCCTGCACGCACAATATCCAGGGAGCTGTAAACGCATAGAAAGTTCATCATATTGCTGTAAACGAAGGGAATAAATTGCACAATAGCAAAGGCGAAGAGAAAGAGGTTGATAAATTGCTCATATTTTATGGTTGATGCACAGTTGCTGCACTTCCGCAGCAATCAGTTGATGGTTTTTCCTCGACTTTATCGATGCCAAGAACATTCGCGACATGAAATACGTGGTGTGCACTGACTGCCACCACCACCGTATTGAGACCTGTGGTGAACTGATGCAGGGCTTAAGAATATCTAAGTTTTTAACATTAGGACTAGCCATTGAAGTGCTATCAAAAAATGGAAGAATTGAAGGCTTATTTATCTCTCTAAGCGCTTGACCCGGACTTCTTATTGTGTAACTCTTCCTGATTATTTAGCAAACTGCATGAAGCAGGGTCCATGATCAGCATAGACGCTATTGCGGATGCCAATATTTGATGCCATTAAAGGCTTACTCTAGCCGTGTTTTTCCTTTTCTGTTGCGTGTTAAGAAAAACTGGGAAGGTTATGAATTGCAAACGTTTATACATAACAAATATTTAGAGAAGTGTGACCTACAATTGCATCAAAATAACCTATTGGCTTGCGGGTCGTGTTAACCCATCCATCTCCAGGCAAGTTCTCTGCCTGCACATTGTTTCAGTACCACCCTTCTATCCTGTCCCCAGAATCGTTCCCCCAAAAATAAAAGTCCCACCAAAAAACAGTTCCGTCCAACGTAATTTGTCAAACTTGACATTAAGACCTGGGCCAGTCGCCAAAGCTGCTTCTTGCCTCACTAAGATGTTGCCTAGTACATCCGTAAATTGTTCCGCTCCATGTTGCGTTGTTTTCAGTTGACTGAAGGCATTGTTGTGGATGGTGGAGATAAGTTGATGGTACATGGCACTCGTGGAGGCTGAAATTCAACAACAAAAAAAAAGACGCAAGGGACAGCCATGCGCTTTTCCACATCGGTAACCATAGGTAATGTCTTCAACAAAGCACTGGAGGAAAAAAACGAGGCGCACGTTCACTTTTGCTTACAACGCCACATAGCTCTGTCTGGATGACTGCGTAATATGCTTAACGCAAAGTAATCGCTTCGCGGTTCCTAAATGAACCGTGTTTTACGGCTGCCTTTCAGCAACTGAACGGTCTTTCCGTTTTGGAATATTTAGTGCACTGAAACAGGAAATGACACCTGTTTCTCAGCAGATATAAAGGCTGCGCACGCCGCCCAGTAATTCCATCTGGCTGCGTGCCACCCTCCACCGTCACCTCTCTAACAGAGCGACACATTGCTCCAAGGAAGAAAAATATATGAACTGTCAACGTTTATCCTTCGGTCCCCGTTTATGCGGGCCAAATTATAACGAAGATGCAGCTGCAAGTTCTGCATCATCATATCATTGATAGTAAGAAATTTCAAGCATAGACTTGAATAGAGTAATTGTTTAGTTTCAGCCTTGTACGCAATTTTAAGCCTGCCCACTAAAGCATTGTCGCTGGTGTGCGGGACAGGACAGTTGGTAAATCATAAACACACAAAAAACAATGACCAAAAAGAACACAGCCAATAGATCTAACAGGTTTTTTTACGCAGGTTTGTCATTAAAGACATCATTATACATTCCTTATTTTACCAGGTATCCAATCATTTCAACCTGTGTGGGATCAACGAAGCGTTTTTGGTGGAGTTCCGAAAAATCGACTTGTGCGTCACCACCGTGTCATCGAACAAGCTCCGGAAGCGTTGAATGAAAGCTAAACATGGATAACTGGATTCTTTAAGTACTATTAAAACTCTCTGAAGCGCGGATCCGCTGGGCATTAACAACAAAATGCGTAAAAACATATCTCAGGGTATTTTTCAAGTCTTGTCTGCGATTTTTTCTCAGCCTTTATCATCTATCTCCATTCCTCAGGACTGGCTTGTAACCATAGCAATACCTATTTTCAAATCTGGCATCCGCTCTGATCCTCTAAACTATAGACCCATTTCACTGACTTGCTCTTTCTCCAAGCTCCTTGAACACGTCATACACACTAAGATCATTCGTTATCTGGAAGATGATATATAATATTTAAATATAAGCTCGGTTTTCGCAAGGTATCTTTTTCTTGCGACACTCAGCTCGCCGGATTTACTAACGACTTATTTACTTCTTTGGATGCTGGAATTCAAGTCGATGCTTTTTTTTATTTTTCGCAGGCATTTGATCGGGTTCCCCAACATATTTAATCGGGTTCCCAAATATAGACTACTTTTCAAGCTATCGCAACTTAATGTTCACCCTCAGGTTCTTGATTGGATTAAATACTTCCCTTCATCTCTCGTTGAGTTCTCTTCTGTTAATGGTTCGAACTCTACAATGACCCATGTCACATCTGGCGTACCCCAGGAGAGTGTGCTAGGTCCTCTAATCTTTCTAAATATTTAGTGACTTGCAAATTGCATTTCTTCACAAATTAGCTTGTTTGCTGACGACTGTGTTGTGTACCGAACTAATACAAGTGACTTTGACCGACAGTCTTTACAAAGTGACTTCGATTCCATTAACACTTTGTGCCAGTTGTGGCTTATGACCCTAAATCTCTCTAATAGAAAGCTCGTGTCCTTTACTAGAAATTCTTATTGCATCCCAACCACATACTCTCTTAATGACACAACAGTTGAGACAACTTCCACTTACAAGTATGTAGGAGTTTACCTTCAATCAGACTTCACCTGGAACTCTCATATTAACATGATTCTAGCAGCTGCTAACCGTTCTCTTGACCTTTTAAAACGTAACCTTCGACATGCTCCGGGGCACGTGAGAAAACTTGCTAATATTACACTAATTCTACCTAAAATTGAGTACGCTTCAGCCATAGGAGACCCAGATCAAGTCTACATCAAACATGACATAGAATCCCTGCAAAATCGTGCTGCTCGTTTTATTTAGTCTGGCTACTCACGTTCTATCAGCGTCACGGCGTTAAAAGCTCGTGCTGGACTTGACAACCTTTCCCATCGTCGCAAACACGCACGATTAACGGTTTTCCAAAAAATCTACCATCATCCGTTGCTTCGCGACGATCTCTTTCCCTCACCCTGGGTAGTGTTTTCACGCCATGACCATCCTTTCAAGATAATGTCACGGAGAAACAGTGCAACCTGGGACCCTCTGCATATGCCTGATTTCTGATGTAAATACTGGTTTGCCAACTCACAAAAGTGGAGTTCTGTGGAGTTCTAGTTTCTTGAGGACAGAAACCTGGGCAGGTTCTCTGCAGTGAGCATCGACATGGAGGGCCTGCACTATTCATTGCCACGATAAACCTTGGAGGCATGTGCAAACTGCATCAGGGTGAACAATGAACATGCTTTTACAGATGATTGCGTGATTTCGGTTGCTGGCTTCATGGGGATGTTGTCCTTTTTCTGCAAATCCGCATTTGTCACTTGGCAGGGCGTTATTTACACGCAGGTCGTACCTTTGCTCAGCAACATTTTTTTGTCTAGAGTCGATAAGGCATTAGAGCCCTGTTTGGAAGACCTTGGAATAGGAGCATTTCGTTATGTTCATGACTACTTAATTTTTCTGGACATAGAAGGCTCAGATAAGTTCCAGGTTTCAGTTTTATCACAGCTAAGTCCGGTGTGATGATTTTAATCGGTAAAACTGATCTGTTGCTTACGAAACAAGGCCGTGAAATATCCACAGTGGCCGGATAAAAATATCTCCGGTGTATGGGTTAACAAAGGGCAGATATAAACGAAACAGCACGAACAGACTCTTATGGCAAAAGGGCGGAGAGATGGGAGACTTCGCACACGAACTTTTCATATGTTCGCCATGGTACCACAAATATGAAGTAGTGAGAGGTATTTTGAAAGGATAAAGAGAGCCGTGGTTTACTTTCGGGAATGCGGTTCAGTGCTCAAGGGCGGAGCTTCAGTCGACATTAGAAATAAGTCAGAGAGCTGTTGGAAGATAAGGGGCCGTATTCCGAGTTTGTGTCATAATGAAAAGCGTCATAATTGCCGTAGCGGCCGCACCTGCCTGGTCACAACGCCGGAAGCAGATGTCGGTTCGGCTGCGACTGTGAGCGGCAGCTGGATGTCACCGCGTTGCGGTTGCCGCAGGGAAACGCACAGCGGCGCTTTTGCTTTTTACCGAGAAATGAAACGCGATCAATGTGAGAGAAGAAACACTCAGCCACAAGTTTTGTTGCACATAGGATTCTAATGTGCAGGGGTAATATGCAAGCAGCGTTATTTATTTATTTATTTATTTATTTATTTAAAATACCTTACAGGCCCCATGGGGGCATTATGTAAGGGGGGTTACAGAGTAAGCAGCCTGCTAAAGTGGTATACAAAAGATACACCTCAATACAGGGCTCATCAACATTACTACCAAGATAAAAACATGAAACAGGAACAACTGTAGTAATGGAAGGCCACAAAGGTACACTTAAGGAAATAACATGAGTAAAACTTAACGTAAGGCATTAATACTAGAAAGTAAAATACACAAAGAATAAACATATAAGGGAGTAAAATTCTTGAAGTGATATTCAGGAAAAAAGACGCAAAACAGCAATAATATATACAGGTCATACAAGTGAACGCACGACGCAGCATGAAATAGCAATTCACAGGAGCGAGATAGCAATGCATCACAAATATCACAAGAAGTTCGAAGCAGATTGCCAAGTCTAAGAAACAAGATAAAGTTATTTGTAAGTGCTATTATGAACAATGCTCGTGTAGGAGATGAAGAAATTTTTCTTGATCTGACTCGGAAGCAACGTGGTCAGGCAGATTATTCCACAAGCGAATGGCGGTAGGGAGTGCGGAAAAGGTAAAGGCATGTGTCGTACCGTACATGCGCGCAAAACTTAAGTGGTTATTTAAACGACGAGACGTGTTCGAGGCGGTCTGGATATGTAGTGTGGATTGTGTGGCATTATAAACAGCAGCGACGACCGACTGAGTGCAGCAACTTATCGTGTCTCCGCGTCTTTGTTGCAGATTGCTTTGCGCCGTCTGCACTGTCCGCTCAAGACTAGCCCAGCAGCCCAGCTGAGTACACGTGCTTGGCTGACCACCGACTTGGACCGGCTACAAGGGGCGTTTCCCGTCAGCGGTTTTCGCTATCTGCAGCATCCACCTGACGCCTGACGTCACACACATTGGGTTACAAAAGGACCCATCCGCCGCGACGACCGACTGAGTGCAGCAACTTATCGTGTCTCCGCGTCTTTGCTGCAGATTGCTTTGCGCCGTCTGCACTGTCCGCTCAAGACTAGCCCAGCTGAGTACGCTTGCTTGGCTGACCACCGACTTGGACCGGCTAAAAGGGGCGTTTCCCGTCAGCGGTTTTCGCTATCTGCAGCATCCACCTGACGCCTGACGTCACACGCATTGGGTTACAAAAGGACCCATCCGCCGCCACGGCCCCCACTTGGCAGCAGTGACGACCGACTGAGTGAAGCAACTTATCGTGTCTACGCGTCTTTGCTGCAGATTGCTTTGCGCCGTCTGCACTGTCCGCTCAAGACTAGCCCAGCAGCCCAGCTGAGTACACGTGCTTGGCTGACCACCGACTTGGACCGGCTACAAGGGGCGTTTCCCGTCAGCGGTTTTCGCTATCTGCAGCATCCACCTGACGCCTGACGTCACACGCATTGGGTTACAAAAGGACCCATCCGCCGCCACGGCACCCACTTGGCAGCAGCGACGACCGACTGAGTGCAGCAACTTATCGTGTCTCCGCGTCTTTGCTGCAGGTTAGTGCCAAAGCCGTTTGAAATCTGTTGGTCTTTTCCATATCGTCGCTGCTGCCAAACTGTGAGCTTCTTGGCGTTTTTTGTGCAATAGGCCTTGAACGTAGCATGGCGAAAGAAGTTGCTAAGCTTAAAGAGGAGCTGAAGGCTGAGTTAGTGAAAATTAAAGAAGACTTCAAACAGGAAATAAAAACTTCGCGAGAGTGCATTAAAAGGGATCTTCGAAACGAAATTAGAGAACTAAAGGCTGAACAACGTAACATGACAACGAGCCTTGAGTTTGCTCATGACTCCATGGAAGAGCTGAAACAAATACTTGAGGCTGAAATCTCAAGGAACGCTAAACTCGAAAAAGAGAATGAAGCACTTAAGGTGAAGTGCATATCATTAGAAAAAAAACATGATGAAGCTGCAAGACGCATTGTTCACATGGAGCAGTATTCTCGAAACATGAATATTGAAATCCAAGGTGTAGAAAAGCAGGATGATGAGAATGTCCTGCAGATTGTTCAAGGGGTTGGAGAAGCAATCAAAGAGTCAATCAGTGAGGATGACATTGAATCCTGCCATCGAGTTCCAACAAGAGATGCTGACAAATCAAACATCATTGTCCAATTCAAATCTCGTTCAAAACGCGACAGTATACTTAGGAAAGGAAAAAAGGCCCGACTGACCAATGAGGATATTGGGATCAGTAATCCCGCCCCAGTATATATAAATGAGCACCTCTGCCCGGCCCTAAAGAGACTCCTGGGTATGACTGTAAAGCGGAAGTATGAGCACAAATAGAAATCGGTGTGGACTCTGAATGGAAAAATTTTTGCTAAGCAAACAGAATCTTCTGATGTTGTTCAGATCACTTGTGAGGCTGACCTTGTGAAAATCGAGTGAGTCCTAGACAGCTTTAGCGCTTTAGTGCGTTATTGTTGCTTGTTAAATTGGTCAAGATGGATTGTCACAGCTTCGTCTTACCTGGGTGCGTTCGTCCTCAACCACCCTCTCTTCAAACAGTCTTGCACATCAATGCTCGTTCTGTACATGGGAAACAAGATGACATCACACATTTGTTAAGTCAATTTCCTTTTAAATATACCACAATAATGATCTCTGAGACCTGGTACTATGATGGCTGTGACATGCTCCATCTTGATGGGTATGACAGATTCTTTAGCAATCGCAAAGATAGGCGAGGTGGTGGTGTAGCGCTCCATGTCCAAAGATGTAAAGATTGTGAATTACTGCCTGAATTTTGTGAAATTACCAATGATTATGAATGTTTGACTGTGAAGGCTGGGCTGGAGGTTATCACGGTCATGTATCGTCCACCGAAGGGAAACATGAAATCCTTTATGAAATATTTTGACCTCCTCCTAGAATATGTTCGAAGCAATAATTTTCAGCTAACATGCGGAGGTGACTTCAATATAAATACCCTCGATAATACTTCAACTGTCATTGATTTCACTATTCAACTTCAGTCTTTGGGATTCATAAGTATCATCAATACACCGACTCGTGTTACTGTGTCTACTTCGTCTGCTTTAGATTTGTTTATAACAAACTCAGAGACTTCTGTTTTTAGTGGTGGCACTATAGCATCAGATGTTAGTGATCACTGTCCCATATTTATGTTCTATGACTCATTACCAAAACCTAAAAAACGTTCTGAACAAATAACCGTCCAATATATGCCTCAGTGTGCTTTAGAGGCTTTCGAAATAGACATTAGCTTCCTAAACTGGTCTTCTGTGTATGACAAGTTAAATGTAAATGATGCATATGTACAATTTCTCGAGATATTTTCCACAATCTATTCCAAACACTTTCCTATCAAGACTTTTACTCCATCAAAGAAGATAAGAAAGCCGTGGGTAACAACCGACCACTTAAAGACTATAAAGAGAAAAAATACACTTTCTCACACTTTTCTAACAACGCGAAATCCTGATGATTTGAAAAATTTCCAAGTGGTCAGAAACAAGCTGAATTCTGAGCTTCGGCGGGCAAAGGTTGCTTACTTTGAAAATCTCTTTGCAAGTATTGGTAAACAACAGCCGGCCGCAGCCTGGAAAGTAATCAATAATGTTCTGGGTAGGGACAGGAAGGATTTATTACCTGATCATATAACTCACGAAGAGCAGATAATTACCGGTCGAGGTCTTGCAGACTTCTTCAATAAGTACTTCATTGGAACTGCACTACAACACAAAAATTCCCAAGTAAACGAAGATTTAAGTTGTTCATGCGCCGAAAGTATATTTCTTTCACCAACAGATGAAGCAGAAGTTTATAGAACATTTATGTCACTAAAAAACAGCAAAGCCCTTGATATTGATAACCTCCAAATTAAGCCTATCAAGTATGTTATGGAATACCTAACACCAGTTCTCACGTATATATTCAACCTTTCTCTTAAATCCGGGGAATTTCCAAATGCGATGAAAAAGTCCCGGGTGTCTGTTATATACAAAGGAGGGGATAAAAACGTGCCAAAAAATTACCGCCCAATATCTATAATACCTACATTTGGAAAAGGATTTGAAAAGATATTATATGACCGCTTTAACAAATTCTTTGAAAAGTTCCACCTAATTTCTAATGCACAGTTTGGCTTCAGGAAAGGACGCTCTACTGAATTAGCATTACTAGAACTTAAGGAATACACAGTGAAAAATTTTGAAAAGAAACTAATAACTGTCAGCCTTTTCATCGATTTCAGTAAAGCTTTCGATTCTCTGGACCATGATATTCTAACCCATAAGCTTTCAGTTTACGGCATCAGGGGTAAGCCTCTATCCTTATTACAGTCCTACTTAGCAAACAGGCAGCAATGCGTATATCTTGCCAACCATTAATCGTCCTTTTTACCAGTCATCAGAGGTGTACCGCAGGGTAGCGTGCTGGGCCCTTTATTATTCAATGTGTATATCAGCAGTATTGTAAACATTGATAAGACCTTAAAATTCATTATATATGCTGATGATTGCACAGTACTATTCTCTGGTTTAGATGTAACTAAACTAATGATCAAATGTAACCAATTGCTTGATACCCTTCAGAAGTGGTGTGGTGCTAATATACTCAAAATCAATCCTACAAAATCTAAAGTGATGGTATTTCGACCAAAAAACAAGGCTATCAGGTTTGAAGGTGTTATTACCTGTGCTGGTGAGAAAATTGAAATCGTTCATGAACACACCATACTTGGGGTAACATTTTCTTCTAACCTTACTTGGGTTTCACACGTTCAAAAGTTGACTAATAGTCTCTCGTCAGTGACAGGCGCAATCTGTCGCTGCCGCACTTTTCTTCCTTGTAAAATAAAACTTCAGATATATAATGCGCTATTTGCCTCACGCATTAATTACTGTTCCTTAGTTTGGCTCACAACTACTAAAACAAACATAGAGAAAATTTCACTGCTCCAAAAGAAAGCCATTCGTCATATTGCGAATCTTGATTACTTAGGTCATACTCGACAAGCTTTCCAGGCGCACAATGTTGTAAGGATTCAAAATATGTACGAATTGCGAATTCTGTTGTCATACTATTTCCCTTCCAGCTTCAGATCAATGGTAGAAGGTAACACACTGCTAAAAGAAAATAGCCATCCAGTAAACACACGCAACACAGACAAATGGCTAGTACCATTTTTTCGAACAGACTACAGGCTGCAGACACTAGAATACAATCTTCCCACAATTCTCAACAAATACAAAGACACGAATAAATCTACCAAAGCTACACTACGTCATTATTTTGTAATGATATAACCTGATGTTCTTTCTCTTAGCTGAAAATTTCTCTCCAGTTTTCCTTAGTTTTTTTTTAACAAACTTCTCGTTTAAAGTGTTAAGAAAGTGTGTAAGATTTGCTGTCATTTATTGAGCTGATTGTATGCATATTTCCTTGCAGTTAGTTTTACTTGCCGAACTGATATTTTTGGTGTCCTCTTAATATAACTATATGTTCACTGCATTCACTTGAATCCATGATACCCTTTTGTTTCATTGTTGTATCTACTATTTTCTTCTCGATGTATATGAATATTCTTTTAATGTGTGCTGTTATGCCTTGTAACGGCTGGCTGGGGCCTCGTCAAGCTGTTTACGCACAGCTTTTAGCCCAGTCAGCCGACCAGAACTTTCTGGGAAATAAATTGAATTGAATTAAATATTGCGGCGAAGAACTAAAGGCTGTATGGAATGATCGAGTTTCATTTGCGTTACGCTGGAGTGATGGCTATAATTACGTGAAATGAAACGGGCAGCTCTGTTCTGGACTGATTCAAGCATGTCGATTAAGTATGTAGGATGTGGGGACCAAATTGATGATGCATACTCGAGCTGAGGACGAACAAATGTCTGATAGGCTAATTTGCGGATGTGGGAAGGTGAATTACTCAGTTTACGACGTAGGTAACCTAATGTCCTTGAAGCTTTTGCGCAAACGGCTGTAATATGGTCTGTCCAGGAGAGGTTATCTGTTAGGTGAACACCCAAATATTTATAAGATACTGTATGTAACAATTCGTTATTATTGACGTTGTATAAAAAATGTGAGTTGTCACGCTTACGACTAAAAGAAATTACCTGACATTTTGACACATTTAGAGCCATTAACCAGGTGTTACACCAACTATGAATTAGGCTAAGGTCATTTTGAAGGGTCAGGTGGTCGTCAGTACTGTTAATTGATTTGTAAATGATGCAGTCGTCAGCGAAAATACGTAAGCGAGAAGAAACATTAAGTGGCAAATCATTTATGTAAATTAGGAAGAGTAAAGGGCCCAAAACACTGCCCTGAGGCACACCAGAGGTAACGTAAGTAGGAGACGAAGCAATATTATTAATTACTGTGAACTGTTGGCGATTCGAAAGAAAATTACGAAGCCACGTTAGAGTGAAGGAGTCAATTCGAAGTGCAGTTAATTTAGCAATAAGGCGACAATGAGCTGCACGATCAAATGCTTTGGAAAAGTCAAGGAAAATGCAATCGGTCTGCTGGTTATTGTTCATGTTAAGGTGCAGATCAGTCGTGAATTCGAGTAACTGTGTCTCACATGATAATCCTTTCCTGAAACCATGATGATGGCGAAAAAAGAAGTTATTGGACTCTAGTGTGATTATAAATATGAGTAGCAATTATATGTTCGAGCATCTTGCAGCAAATGCAGGTCAATGAAGTTGACGGTAATTTTCCGGGGAGTGTTTATTCCCATTTTTAATATGGGCATAATTTTCGCCATTTTCTAGTCATTGGGCAGCTGTCCCCATGACAAAGACTGCTTGAATATATGGTACATAATGTTACTGGATATAGAAATGGTATTTTTTAATATCTTGGAACTAATATTGTCAATACCACATGAAGTAGAAAACTTCAAATTATTAATAAGACATGCAATTCCCTCCACCGAGATTTCAATACTTTCCATGAATTGCCAGTCAAAATCAACAACATCAGGTACATTGGTTTGATCCTCGCGGCTGAAAATCGATGAAAAAAACGTATTAAACGCAGAGAGGCACACATTGTCAGGGAGGCGAGTATTTGTATCGCTATGCAAGGCTATCTGGTTAGAGTCACGCTCAGGTGATATAACTCGCCAAAACTTTTTTTGGATTCGAATTTAAGAGAGAAGGTAAATGTGTGGAGAAATATTTATTTTTAGCTGCAGCTAAGGCAGAACAGTACGTTTTTAAGCAAAGGCTGTACCTTTCCCACGAAGGAGCATTATTGACGCGTTTAGCGGTATTGTACCGACGTTCCTTTTTATTCCTGAGCTTACGTAGGGCATTAGTAAAACAAGGATTTGTTTTGTCGTTTGATATCGAGATCAACGAAATATATTTGTTAATTAGAGTAGACATTTTATTCTTGAAACATACCCAGTTATTTTCCACCAAGTGATTATAAAATGAAGGAAGTAGCGTGCGGTTGAAAAATACTTCAAGTTCATCGTTTATTTTAGAGTAGTTTGCTTTATTATAATCACGTATTATTTTCTTTGAGATCCCTGAAAAGGGTAGTGGAGCACTGATTGTTACCTGAAGAAGGTCGTGATCGCTAAAGCCCTTTAGATGAACTACAGATTCAATTTTTTCGGGGGTGTTGGTGAGTATAAGGTCTAGAATGTTAGTACCGCGGGTTGGTTTGTTAACGACCTGGAGCATGTTAAGATCTAAAGTTAAGTTAAGAAAATCCACAGATGTTCGACAAGAAGATAGATTATGCCAATTTATGAGCGGAAAGTTAAAATCACCGAATAAGTAAACAGAATGCGCAGGACAGAGCTGGAGGGCCGTGGTTATGCTATTGCGTAGTTCTGTAACGAAAGAAGTGCTGCAGTCAGGTGGACGGTAGCAAGCACCTACCAGTAGTTTGGTCGTATTTATTATTACTTCAACCCACACAATCTCAAGAGACGATTTCGAGTTGATAATAAGTGAAGATAATGACTTTTTAACACCAATAAGAACGCCCCCGCCTCTCTTGCTAGTTCGATCTTTGCGGTAAATATTATAAGAATGGTTATCAGGAAGAATTTCGTCGTCAGTAATGTCCGGATTTAGCCATGTTTCGGTAAGAACAAGAATATTAGATTCGTTATCGTCAAGCAGAGAGCAAACTAATTCGCGCTTGGGCATGATGCTTCGTATGTTTGCGTAAGATAGTGTCAACAAAGACCCATTGATAGGTAGCTTTGACTGTGGAAGAGGCCGTGAGCAAGTTCTTATGTCTAGCTATCTTTGCGACATGACAACGGTATCAGTGTTTTTGTCGTACGTGTAAGTTTGATTTCTTATAAACAGCCGATCTACTGACAGTTTAAAGGGAACTTTTTCAGGTTTGGCGAAGTCAAGTAGCTTCTTTCTAACTTGTCGCGTAGCTGGGGAGAAATCTTCACCGATTGAATATTTTAAGCCTTTCAATTTGTGTGCAGATGGCAAGATGCGTTGCTTGTCTTTAAAAAAAGTTAGTTTAGCTATTATAGGTCTGTTCTTTCCTTCTTGGTATTTCCCAAGCTTATGTACGCGTTCGAATTGCGAACTGATTGTTTCAGTTTGCAGTTTTTCAGAGCAGAATTTTACGACTTCCTTTTCAGGGGTAGCCCAGTCCTCATCAGGGTCATCTTCTATCCCGAAAAACAGCAAATTACTTCGTCTGAGCCTGTTTTCTGCGTCCTCATATCTTGAAGTTATTGTTTGCAGCTGATCTGAGACATCACTTAAAGTTTTGATTCATTTTTCGTTCACGCTCGAATGTGCAGCGTTTTCTGAGGAAGTGGCCAACTCAAGCACCGCAACCTCTTGGCTTTTAGAATGATGAGTTCATTATCAGTGGCAGCTTGTTTGTCCTTTGCGCTTTTTAATTCTGTCAAGAGCGCCTCTTGTGCGGCCTCTAGTTTCTGTATCGACTCAAGAGCCGAGGCAAACGCATCTGCCTCAGCTTTTGACATTGGACCTGGGTTCGTCTCAACGTCGCCAGAAAGCAAGAGGATCAAATCAAACATTGCAGAGTAGAGCGAACACAGAAGTTAATTAGAACGCTTTAAGACATCAATCCACTCAAGTGGGCACGACACCGCGATCAAACAGCAGTTGTTACTCCTAAAGCATGAAGCATACCGTAAGTAACTAACCTGCCATAGCAGTAGCTTAGTACGCGGCGTACACGATGCGGTGTCGTGCCCGAAGTGGACGCTTGCTGGCTGGCTTTTAAATCCTCTTTCGGTGGTGTCCGTTGTAGTCCCCAATCGCCTTTGCCAGATGTGCGCTAAAGTCTGGTCTGGATTCGGCGCCGTGATTACCAAGGCATGCCGGGGTGGTGTCGCATCATCGGTGCGCAGTCTGCACGTGCCGGGAAGTGCTGAGCAAACGGCCCAAGTGACGGTCACCTGCAATAGCAGTAGCTGAGTACGCTGCATACTCGATGCGGTGTCGTGCCCCGCAATGGACTTCGACAAATAGAAACAATACTTCAGATACTTTTTTCTAAATTATAAAGGCTGTATGTGTACTGAAAGTAGAAAATATTGCACCCAATACGCATGCCTTTTCAGTGACAGAAGGCGGCCGCTACCTTAGTAGATCGCCTATGGTAAATAAAAGGCAGCTAGCTTGTTCGCACAGGACGGCGTTTTACATTTATCTTGATGTTAAGAGAGAACGGAGAGGAAACTTTGTAGCATGCACTCACTGACTGCACAATGCGCGCTGCGTGCCGTGCTGAACCAAGACGCCGTGACGAAGTGCCGTCTGCAAGAAAGCTTAACGTTAGTTGGCGCTTTTATCAGACTGTTGTGCCGACGGTAATTTAAGCTTTTCATTCCTTTTATGCAGGCACTGCTGGAAACGCGAGATGTCGCTGATAAGTTTGTAACTCTTCTGCTGCAAATAAATAAAATGAGTCAGCTAAAAACTTCTTGCAGGGTTTTTCTTCATAGATGCGATGGGACACTTCGCAGACGAACTTTTCTTATGTTCTCCATCGTACGAAGCGCAGACATGCCCACACTGACGCTTGAAAACTAACTTGCAAGCTAACTCGCGAGCTTAATGCAGAGCCACACCACCGTGGCTATCGAGAACCGTAAGGGACGCCGAAAAACCACCTCTGGCATGTCAAACGTGTCGGCGTAGCAGCGGGTCGCTGGCAGCTGACCATCCGTGCACATGAGCGGTTTCACCCTGGCAGACATTACACATCATCACGGTGCAGGGCGCTTTAAGAGATAAGAGAGAGGTCTATATTAGGAAATGCACGTTTGCGCGCAGTAAACGTAAGTATTTTGCGGCTCATTGTGCATTATGCTGCAATATCAAACATACGCAGACGAAAAAACTTCGGTGATAGTGGCGCCATCCGGTTTGAATGGAGAGAACGATTTCTACAACAAATCGGCGCTCGATAGGCCTAGAAGCTACCGAATCGTCCACAAAGAAAAAACAGGCCAAATTTATAGCCGATACAATTTGTTATAGGCAAGATAAGAGGAAGCAAAAGTCTCGTACCCTGTTAATAGCCAGTTCACGTGCCGAAAAATGCAGCAACACCGACGAGTTAACTTCGAATCAGAGGCTCCCCTTAAAACCGCGCCGCCATGCTGGCTTTCTTTGAGGATCTGCGGCTAGAGCAGCATAAACTATGCGTCTGACATCACCATCTGATTTCTTCAACCCCTTTCGCTGCATCCGAACCACCACATCCGCTTCTGGCGTTTATACCAAACAGGTGTAGCCGCTGGGCCAGAATATGACGCTTTTTACAATCTTTTTCCGTAAAGTTCCGAGACTGAGTTCATTAAAAAATGCGTTTACCATTGAAATAATTTGTCCAGCACCCCTTCGAAATACTCTCTCTTGAAGTTTATACACAGCTTCCAACGCTCATTGAGGACATGGAAACAGTTGTAAAATTCTACTTTTGGCAGGGCTGTCTGCTCCTTTGTTGTGGCGTCTTGAATGGGCTCCACGCTCTCCATCCAGCAACCTTTTAGGGATCTGTTTACACGAGAAAACTGAAAAAAAAAAACGCACAGGGCATTTCAGGCGATTATGGCGCATTGGGAAGTACAGTAATGCTGTGCTTGGCGAGAAAATTTGTCATGCTGAGAATAGTGTGCGGCCTTGCGTTATTGTGCAGAAGGCTCCATTGTCCAGATGCCCATAAGTCATGGCGACGGCGTCGCAGTTCATCACGCATGTGTTGGAGCACGCGAATATAAAACTCCCGATTCACCGTCCGCCCTTGTAGGATGAACTCGAGGTGGATGACACCTGTGGTATCGAAAAAGACTATCAGCATCGTCTTTGTTTTAGTCTTCTGTCGGCGCACCTTTCTCGACGCCGGAGAGCTTGTGGACCGCCATTCGGCTCTCTGCCTTTTTTTGGAGGATCATATTGAAAACACCATGTTTCGTCTTCAGCAATGATGCTGTCGACGAAAGAAGCATCCTTCTCTGCCTCGGAGAGCAAATCAGCGCTCACTGATGCCCGCGTGTCCTTCTTGTCCTTGTGAGGGAGAGCGGCAAAAGTCTGGCATTCAGCTTACGTTTCCCCAACTTCTTACAAAACATTTGGTGGCATGTTGTCTTACTGATCTTGAGAGCATCTGACAGCATGCGGACTGTAATGGTGAGGTCTTTCTGTATGATTTTCCTGATCCCAGCATCGTTTTTTCATTCCGTGAGGTTGAAGGGCGTCCCTGCTTTGTGTCTTCTTCCACCGACGTTCTCCCCGAAACGAACCTCTTGTGCCACCTGTAAACTCGCGCCCGCGATAATGTCTCGCTGCCGTAAGCGTCAAGAAGGAGTTCATTCGTCTTTGTTGCTGTCTTGCCAAGCTTCACAAGGAAGTTTATGTTTACACGCTGTTGGAGGTGGACGTCCATCTATCCACATTCACTCACAGTAGAATGCGCAGACGACTAGTGACAACGTATTTTTCTTTATGTAGTGTCATCTTGCGGCTGTCACAGCAGTTAACATAAATAGCTCAGGCTAGCCAGAAAAAATGGCGCTACACATACGCACCAACATTTATTTTGAGTAATTGTTCCTAGAGACCCAAATAAATCAGTCGTGGAACTTTTTAGACAAAGGTTGTATCACGGCACAAACTCGGAATAGAGACCCAGCTATAAGTGCCCACGGCAAAAACCACAAACGAGGCAGTACACATGGGAACGGGCTGGGCATCGTTTCAAGCACGGAAAGCTCAGAGCAAAATACTGTATATGCAACACGCCTGAGGAATTTGAAAACAGGTGGGCTGCTAATTTTTTTTAAATACTTAAACCGAAACAACGTTGAATGAAAATTAGGGAAAAGAACTAGAAAACTAAGCAGTCAGTATGCTGGACACGATGACGGAGAAAGAAAGAACAGTAAACGACCGGTTAAATACGCGTAAGGTAAAAATTGGATTAATTCAATGGAAAAGAAGCATAGTGTATAACTATTTCGATACAGGAAAAGGCAGTTCAAGAAGGAAGAACTCAAGACGCAGTGCCCTTCTCTTCAAAGTTAGGTACGGTTGTCTTAGAACGCGCATGTACAAAGAGAATTTTAGCGAAGATGACACATGTGTTGTGTGTGGTAAGTCTTTATAAACAAGTGAGCACATCATACTCAAAAGTTATAGTATCCATCCGGATGTCGATGCAGGGAAAGACACACTTACTGAGGCCCTAGGGTTTAGAAATAACAATGAATATGAAAATAAATCTGCAGTAGACGTTATGAAACAGCGATTGGAAGATTGATGGCTCAGAAGCAGTGAGGTGACATGAGTTTCGAACTATAGGAAGACGTATTTAAAGAAAGTGGCGAATCTAAATTACAATTTACAATACAGTTAAAAAATAGAGAAAAAGCGAGCATGGTTGCAACTGCCATCACCCCATTTCAAAGGGGTGCTGCTACCTTCCATTCATTCATCGAACATGAGCGTAGTGACGTGGCTTTCCCGCGAAACTTTGTAGTGTGTGTTCGTTCTTCAAAGCTGCCGACACACCGCTTGATCGCTTTTTTCTTCAATAAAGACACGACCAGATTTAGCTTCATTGATGAAGCCAAGCCGAAGTCGATTCTACGCTTTTGGAGCATGTTGTAGTAACTTTGTACGGCCGACCCCGAAACTCGGTGATACAAGGCGCAAGAGTTGACAGGACGAAAGCAGAACGAACACGGACAAGGCGCTTATTGCAAATGTAGTTTATTGCATGAGCTCGTTTTTTATAGCAAGGTTCAAGGAAAAAAACAAATAGGCGCACAAAGAAATCACACGCATTACTCTGTGACGATCCCCAGCAGCACGCCAATAATGGCCCGGAACTGGTCGAGTCCTGGAGAAAATTGGCTACAATAAAGGCCTATAATGGCATCTGACTGGGGCCCATCTGGTCCAGTGTTTGAGCCAGGTCGCCCCACTGGCTTTCTAATCAGCAACCACTAATGGCATACAAAGTTATTGATTGACTTGAATGCCATTCCTTGGCTTTTCAACATTAGTCATACAAGATTCCTAATTGGCGTACCTATCATAAGCAGCAGGCCCAGCTCAGCGGCTATCCAATATTTCCAGCCGCAGCTTATCCACTGTTTGTTTATCACAGGCACTCAGCGACACTTGCTGGCTACCCACTATTGCTCATCCAAGCTAATCCACTTGTTTTCGCCAAAGGCACCCAGCCCCTCACTGGCTACCGAATATTGCCCACCCAAGTTGACCCGCTGGTTGTTCACCGCATGCATCTAAGCACACCAACTAGCCGTTCCATTAGTCGCTCCCCAACATTGCTTAATATGCATTCTGTGCTTCGCACTGCCAAATGCATCTGTGACGATTGTTTCATTTTGCAACCATTATATATGCGATGAGCTTGTGAATGCCACAGTTTAATGTTACATGCTTTGAAAATTTGCAAATCAGCAATGAAGTTTAATGTTTGAACATTTATTAAAAACATAACTAATAGCCGCAGGTGTATGCGGGCAGTGGAGGTTGCGCAGAAGCGATTAATTAGTCCTGTAGGGTCTCATCAGGGCATGACCGCCTAGTCAAAGGCTGCGCTGTTGGAGCAGGCCCCGGGTTCGAAGGAGTGGCTGCACTGAGGGCAGGATTAGGTCCTATCCCAGCCAGCTAGCACCTCAGCCATGCGCTTTTTGCAGCCGTCTACCGCGGTTGCAAGCTGCGGACAGCCGCCTGCTGATGTATGCCGGGACAACGTGCACGGCTATGTTCTCCTTTTCGATGATGGCATCTGCACATAGAAACAGCAAAAGAAAACATTATTTGGCAAAATGTATTTTGGAAAATACTAGCTAGGATAGCCAATACATCCAGTAAGAAGTAGAAATAAAAATATCACCTGTAGCTCCTCTGCAGAGTCTTTTAAAAATAAATTCTTTCTCACTGAGCCTGAGCTGGTTGCGAAGGCCCGTAATAGCCTTCACAACACTCACCGCAACCTCTGGCAGCTTGCGGGCTCCTATCTAGACTATCTGCTGGCTCTGAAAACAAGAAAAAAATAATTGGGAATGATAATTTAAAATCACAAAAATATAACGTATTCTGCGACAAAACAAACTGCTCGGCTAGTTGATCATATATCTGAAGCCTTACAGTGCTAAAACGTAAAGGAACAAGCTGGAAGAAGCACGGCGATCCTGGTCCTCTTGCGAAAAAATGATATCCACGTGTCTCAAACCTGTTTTAACGAGCAGCCGCTTTCTACCACAACCCAAGCTCCACGTCCCTACTGAGAAACACGCGGATGTAATTTACAAGATGCCATGCTCCATGTGCCCCGCCTTATTCATCGGCGAGACAAAAAGCCTCCATCAGAGAATTAGCCAACAGAAGAATGACGTCCGGTAAAGGAATAGGGAAGGCGACACCATTGCAAGGTCTGTGAACGCATTAACTGCAGAATCGCCTAAGCTGATGACTGTCTTAAGGTCGCTGTAGGACGCTTTTTTCCGCACGCGCACGCGTCGTTCCGGCAGTGCGCTAGGGCCGCGCAAGAGCCGAATAATGGTGCGCATGAAAGTATCCGCCTGTGCGCACGAAGTTGGTCAACTTCAACTTTTTTACGCACGAGCGGATCTTCGCATCACGCTATTGGCTGCTGTCTCGTGATGTAGCAGCGCAGCGGTGCCAGGCCATGCCTCCTCAGCAAGATGGCCGCCCGCGAAGCGGAGTGAGAAGCCAGGTCTAGTACGTGGTAGCTGTGACGAGAAACACAATATTAGCCGCATGTAACTATTTATACTGTTGACAGCGACTTCGAGCTTCACTGTGTGCATCAGCGGCAAGCGGCAGTCTCCGCCAAGTTGTTTGGTCGCCGCGCCATGGCAAAATGAAATTCGTGCTATGCAGCGAGTCGCATTCGTTGCAGCGGTTGCTGTGATCACGAGCACAAGTCGTTATACTGTGGCGTAGCCACCAGCGTTATCGATCGTAGTTCGTGTGTACTGCGTTAGACAACCGCCGTGAGTGCTACGAGACCATTCAAACACTTGTGTTTTGCGTATACGTAACGACCTGTGCTGCACGGCCGTCGGGATGTTTTTTGCTGGAACTTCAGAAGCGTCGCCAGCTTTTGGTGGCATTGGGCTCTAGAAAGTCCCATTTTCGACTATGAGTGGCCGGATTGCGATGGTATGCCGGCAGCATGGCGAAATCTTTGTGAAAACATCGGTGTGCATGGCAGCTCTCACATCTGTAGCGTCTTTTTTTTTATTTCCTGCCGGGTAAGCGGGCCCCTACTGCAATAAATATTTGCGCGCAAATTAAATGAATCTAACTTCGCTTGCATGTGATCATGGTATGAGACAAAGCAGTAGCGTTAAGCTTGGATAGTATCACCAGATCAGGAGCACTTATGCACGAGCAACCACCTAGTGTCTCAACTCATTCATTGGTGTTTCACAATGCAGAAGTGTATAATATAGACCCATTATTGCAGCTCTTTTTCATGAAAATGTAAATTTATGTGACGCCAAAAAAAAAACGCCACAGATCATGCTTACGCTTCTCAAAGAAAGCAACCCATATACAAGTGTGCCTTATTAATATGAACACTTTTTTTCCGTACCAGAACTGTACATACAGATTTTTCCATTTAGCGAATTATGATTAAAATTAAAAGCATTTTCAGTAAAGTGCTTAGATTGCAATTTATTTTTTGCTTAGATGCGTGGAGTGAAGTTGCATTTTGGAGAAATGCTTGAAGTATTAAATGCATTATCGTGGTTGCCATGGCTATTGGTAAAATGCAGCGATCTCAAAAGGCTCTGTGAGCCATGACAATCGAGATAGAAACCGTACTCTTTGAATCAGCACCTGACCCCGTATTAATTGTTGCTTTCACTACACTTCTGTCACCGAGGTACTCAAGAACTTGGCTTTATTGGTATCGAACAGTTGTTAACTAGCGCTTCCTAAGTAAGCTGTATCAGCTTGTGTCAGACATTCTCGAAGACTTTTCAAGCATATGCCATCAATGTACATGCACACATGCATATGCTGCGTTCATTTACCCGTGACTGCCTGCAGTGAACATTATTTGCCTGCTGAATGAAGGCGGTGGTGGGCCTATGAGAACGCATTTGTCAGAATTGTAGAATGATTCCTAGATTTCCTTGCCTTCTTTGCATTTGCTGCATTTATAAATTTGTTTGCTTGAATGGAGATGCTTGTTTGCCCCTTCCACAAAGCTCAGCTATAGGTTTATTTGGACACACATCTGTTCTCATTTGTCGTATGATCGTGCCTGGGCCGTATTTGTGTATTCTGCCAAAACCACGTTGATCAGATTTATTTTAATTTCTCAAAATGTGCTACGCGCTATTGCATTGTGATTGGCCCTGAAATGCTGACGTTGTGCCGTTTCTGAAAGTCCTACAGTGCCGATGAAGCCATCAACCTGTAGAGAGTGAAACCACATTTAATTTGAACATATTTTCTTAGTGCTTGAATTGAATTTGCAGATTCCCTGCTTTGGACTTGCGCTATGTTCTCCTCGTGCCCTACAAGCTTTAACACGAGTAGTTTTTTTTTTTCTTCGTGCCCTGTGCAATGTTTCAAAAAAACATGAATTTAGTGTTGCAAGTAGTCATTTGTGAGATTATAACAAAAAGGTTATACAGTCAGAGAGAGGCTTAATTAATTAAATTGTGCAGTGAACAGTGTGCGCCAGGAAATAAGTCGCCGAGCCTTTCAGTTCCAATCTCTTTGACACTAGAAACAGAAGTGTTTGTCAGTAAGAAAGTGCAAGCGGAGAGAGTCGGCGTGCCTGGCAGTTGAAGGCTTAAAAAAAACGGCACGCTATGCTGCAAGTTGTGTTAGGGCAATTCCAGGGTGCAAATGCTTATGATTCAGTCTGTATTTGTCGCCAAACACTTCTAACAGTCCTTGTGCTGTTTTGTAGTATCTGGTTACCAAAGTCCAGACGTTCATATTGCAGTCCATATTACACGACAAAAATATGCTGGTTCCAAAGGGCTTTGTGCATTTAAACCCTGTGAGCTGTCCAAACCTCCGGTTTCCATGTTAATGCATGCAAGCTTTGATAAAGTTTCCTCCTAAGAAAAACTGACCATAATTCAAGCCATCATATTAAAGGATGGATAACGAGGCATGGCTGCATACAGGAGAATGTGGTAATTTTTTTAGTACTGATATTAAAACAAGCACCAAATAATTTCACCATATCTATGACTAGCATGAGTTCCTAATCCTGAAAAGCACTACGTACTCTCACGCTGCCAAGTTGTTGTGGCCCGTTGAATTGCTCCTTCCAAATCGGTACCCTTTTTGAAAAGCATTCCTATGATAGCCAAATTTTCCTTCCTCGTGGCGTACACTTGCACCTTAGTCTCTTTGATAAATCATGCAATAGAACCCTTTATAGAATAATGCATTACATTGTACTGTTCTGAGCGGGATTTAAGTGATCCTAGCCAGCTAACAGCAGTTGGCTCCAAACTCTTGCTCATCCTGCCGTTCTTTTTTTGGAATCTAGGGCAATCCCAAAGGTATAGTACTTGGCGCTTCCCTTTTTCTTACATTCATTAAGGACCTTCCTTTCACTGTTTCATTAAGCTAGCCTTCATTCATTGCTGAATGGTCTGCCACCCCAATATCGAAGCTCCCACCCTCCAGAAAAACTGTCCCCGTGCTTGAGAATGACATATTAGCCAATTTTACTTGGACTACAATAATAGTTTTTCCTGTCAGCTATACCCGTTTTTCTTACGAGCTGATATGTGTCAGTGCTTTCTTTGTGCTTGTATCCTGCCCTGCTTCAAGCGAAGCAACACAGAGACTTCCATTGTGTGATGTGGTTAAACTGCTTGATGCGTAGTTTACGCATGTTTCTTTATTCTGCGTGTGCCAGTTGATTCCTATCCTCATCTGAAATGGTCAGCCAGGTATATTATCAGGCCAGCATTTGCAGTATGTATAACAGAGTGCCTCCTTGTCCTCTATAATAAAGCTAAATTTCAGATATAGTTGTGTCGTCATCAATGGAGTCAGATAACAGCTGCTGTGAATTTTTTGTGTGAATGTGATTTTCTTACATTGTCGGCACTCAAACGCATGGAAAGGCACAAACCTGTACTTTGTACTCAATATTATATTATTCATAGAGTTGCTAATTTTTCTTACATTTGTAACACGAGTTTTCATATAAGGCCCTGAAGAATATTATCGTTTTGGAGCATTATTTTGGAAAAGGAGGCCGCAGAACAAGACATTTGTTTGCCTAATACACGCACCGTTCTAGGAATGTTTAAATTCACATACACTTCCTGCATGAAGCCGAAAAGTAGGTACTGCCAAGGCAAAGATCTTCAACTATTTAGGTCGCCAAATAAGCCATTTTAATGTAAGGTATGCCTAAAGAGAACTTCGACAGCTTGAAAACCAAAATGGCAATGAAATAAGCTTTACATTGCAGAAGATGTTGCTAATACCAACAGCTAGCATGTTCCAAACTTTTATACAAGACAACTTGAGCAGACAATACTGAATTTTATCTGCGGTTATGGGAACTAGAATCACTGTTACGATCCCTCATTTTCTGGTCAGAAAACATTCTTGAATATTACTGCAAAACTATATGAGAGTATATATGCATGTATACCCTACACACAAATAACTGCTTATTTTCTATTTCATTGCATTTTGAAAGAACCCAACTCTCCACAAATTATCCTTGAGATAACCACTATGCATGGTCAGTGCATCCTGTTTCTCTGAATATATGAAGTATTCTTTCCCAACTTCAACCAGGAACCGTCCAGATGTAAACTAGTTTAATAACTCCCACATCATGTAATGTTTACCATAAAGGTAAAAGGCATGCATGGACTTTTACCAAGTACTAAGCAACCACTTTGCTTTCGTTCAAATTGGCACATTCAGACTTTTTTGGAGTCGTACACACAACATGCCAGCTTGTTTCTGCATGTGTCACCATTGCCTGGCTCTGAGCACAACTCTCCAGGATTGTTTGCACTGCTGCATTCCAGCTTGTGCAATTCTCATCGCATTATGAGCTTAGGAATAACTGCTAAAATAAAACTAGTCGCACGCTCTCACTGTGCACAATACAAACCAGTACGTTTCAGCGCAGTGATACTTGGTCTCTTTAATTGTCATCACACTGTGCTATTTATATTTTGGCTTTTTTAACCACCCGAATAGCATTACAGAGAAATTAGCACTTTTGCACGGCCACTCTTCTCTGAAAGGCACAAGAGCTGGAGTTACAACTGATTTTACATATTCAAAATTACTGGGAATGTCCTAATTTTCTAGTGCATTTGGGTTTGTATTCGACCGCAGTGTGCTAAAATATGAAAGTTTTAATACATGCACAATTCATACACACAATTCTTATATCGATGTATAGATAAGTGCCTTTTGCAATAACAGTTAAGTGGGCAGAAAGGAAGGAGGGTTGTTTACTTGACAGTGACCACCAAAGTTTATAGGTGACAACTAAAGTGTGAGTGGAATAATAAAAAGAGCTACAAAATAAAGGCAATTATAGTACATGTAAAATAACTTCAGTGTGCTGCTTTGAATAACATGATTTAGCCTGTGCTTGATCTCAGCTATGTTAATTTTCCTCTTATAAATATAAACGATCGAATATGTATTCCTAACCTATGGCTCCTAGGCACGTATCTTTGGCTCCGAGAATTCGCGATACGAATCGCGTCGTCGATCTGAAATCGTTATTGCATGCTTGGGTAAAGCGTAACTTTCAATGGGGGCACTCTTAAAAAATTAGGAGGCAAAAATCTTAGTTCGTAGTTAGAACAGTTGCATATATGATGGTCTTCAGTGGAGTCTAGCGGTTGAACTAGTTGTGTCACGATCGCGGTGTGATGCCTTTTTTCACTTTCTGAAGTAGAAATCGCGAAAACCTTAACCGTTTCCCGCGACGCTGCTTTAGAACCTCACCTGCGATATTGCAAAGCTTGTTCCGACTTTGTTCGCGGACGTCATAATCGGCCGCGCCGAGATCCATGGCTATCACAGCCGATCGTGGGTTTACCTGCTACGAAAAATCTCACAGCTAACAAGTCTCGGGTGAGCCAATGTGTGTGTATTCGTGCGGCAAGGTATCTTCGTGTTTTCCTACGGAACATTCTTGTGCTGCCGCACGGGCGGCAATGACGAGGGCGCCAATCAGAACACCGGAGTTGTCCACACGGTCGCATGCAGCAAACTTGATGGTATAACACCTCATCCGCAAAGCGACCCGTGCGCATGGTCGCAAGGACGCGTGCGCATGCGAAAAAAATAAAAGATCACACAGCAGCCTTTAATTGGCCGTGAAGCGTAATTGGTCAAAAGCAGCAACTTTTGAGTCGTGGAATACCCAGCTGACAAAGCCGACTTCGAATAGAGCTCTACTTAAAGCGGTACATACATACATTAGCACCGTATTCACACGGGCGACATCGGCGCGGGTGGACGTGGGTAGGAGGTGAAGGACGTCACCGATCAATCAAAGTCAGCCCCTGCTATTGTATTCACGATTCACACGGACAGCAGGGTGCCGCCGAGAGAGACGAGCGAAGTGGCCGGGCACGGAGGCAAAACGGAAGGCTCGAAAAGGCAGGAAGGAGCAAAAACAATACCCGCTTGCGTTCTTCTGCGTGCGGCGCTTGCGTGCTGGCTCACTGGAGGGGGAAAAGAAAAAGACGAAATGGGAATCAGAATAGATGGGCGAAAAGAAGGAAGATAAGAGAGAAAAGAAAGAGAGAGAAGAGACAAAAAAGAAAAGACAGCAGCGGGCTGCGCCCCACGCATGCCGCCGAAGGCAAAATCTCCTGGAGAGAGAGGGACCTAAGTACGGGCCGAACGGATGGTCCCCTCCTCGGTCGGCGGCGGCCGCCGGAGCAAAACCGGAAGCTGCATCGCCGCAAGGACTCTCGAAGGCGTGACGTGAACACAGCCGCCGTCACTTAGAGAGGGACTTAATACCCCTTAATAGACTTCGCCATGTGTTACCAGAATGAAATCGACGGCCACTCCCTGCTACTACTGTGTCGCTTTTCAGTCACCCTACAAGAAGGGACCGAGTTGGTCTCGAAATGTGCCGGCTCAAAATAAATTATTCGTTGTTTTAATATCTTCAAACTGTTGTTTTGTTTCAAAATTCTACTTCGACTGTGCAACATTGCACAAAATCTCTTCTGAAGACATGCTCTGCCCCGGCGATGTCTCTTCGAGAGAACTTCGCCGAAGACGTACAGCTCAAAAAACATATGCAGCGTCCGCCGGTGCGCTATGAGCTATCAGTTTGCTGTTATTAAAATATGAATAGGAAAACGAGCAAAAGTAAAGCGCACACAAGAGCCCATGAGAGCTGTATCCCATCTAAAGTAAAATACCACATCCGAAGAAGAATTTCTTGAATGATATGTAACGTTCACATGTGCGCAATGACCCATCGTTGCTGCAATTGAACAAAATGATGTGCAGGGTCAGTGATAGAAAACAGCGATGAAAAACTCCCATTATAGTCAATAAATTAGTTTATGTTGAAGATGGGTGTCATGCTGGTGAGCCCACACAACAGACAACTGCATGCACCGCAGACTTCACAATATTTTCACCATGAGACCACACAATTGTTCAGATATTGATAACTTCATCAACAAAACTTCGCATAAACTTGTGCATAGGCGGATGGTCCTTTGCAAACCACAGCCCTGAGAGTGTCACGTTCCTCTACCAAAGTTCAACGGGCAGTTCCTTCAAGATTACTTGTATAGGATAGATTGAGCTTTTCGACGACTCAAACATAGGTTCCCCATAACTGTTAAACGTGAGTGTGACACCACTCCATGACATATTGAGGTGTCGCCGAACGTTTAGGAAGAAGTCACCATCAGTCACATCTCTGTTGATTCCTGGCTCTCGTATAGCTGTTGAAAGCGTCTGCAGATTTTCAAAAATGATGGTTTTAATTCTTGATTAATTCTAATTATTCTTTCTTGGTGTCGAAAATGACGAAAAACCCTTCCCATTCCTATTAGGCTTTTCACTCTTTGTTTGAAATTGCAGCCGCCACAAGTAACTTCACTGCTGGCAGGAATTTCATGGGTAGTGCCCAAGTGCTGATGAAATGATCACTGAAACTTATTATCAACACATGTACCTTCCTCAAGGTACCAGGTGCACCCATAAAAGCCATTACATTGCTTTTTATAGAGGATGGATGCCCAATGTTGGCAAAATAAATGCAACCTAAGTGTCTGTTATTCACTTTCCACATCTTCCGTAGCAAGTAGGCAGACTGTGGCACCACTGGTTTTGTCAGAAGCAGTAGTGCCAGCAGTGGTGTCAGTGTCAGAAGACCTTTAATCTGTGACTAGGTCAGCCCAGCTGTCAAATTGTAAGCCAAAATTAACAGCAGAGCTTGAGCTTTGGTTGCTGATTTTTCGTGGCAGCGTTCCTTTGAAAGCTTCCCGAGGTACGCTTAAAAATCAACTAAAATATCAGAAAAGTCGTCTGTACTCTCAGGTTCACCTTCCTCAACATCATAGTTTTCTTCAGTGCCTTGATTAGAGCTGCATTCTACATATTCTCGGTCAGAACTGTCTGTCTTGGCCATCACTGGTAGAGTCAGCAATGTCATCTTCAGAAGTAGGAATCATTTCACGAGTAGGATCATTTTGTGTTGCCTTTGTCAAGCTTGAACTTGAGCCCTCAAAGTCATCAGCACTTCAACATTCAATTTATTTTCTTTCCCGCTGGCTGGAGCCTACAGCTGCCTGCTTCTGATTGTCCTGAAAATGAAAATGAACATCTTTAAAACGATTTTTGAATGATTTAAATAATTCTCTCTTTACTTAGAAAATTACATTATTTACAGCAAACAGCAAGGTAGTATAGTTTTGAACAAAGTGTTTTAGGCATGCACAGATTATTTAGTTGTTCTCCTTAGCCGTCCACATTTTTCCAAACCTTATGAATCCAAAAAAGTTTTCAAGTGAAGCAACTCTGGTCATGCTGACAGCAAATTCTTCTTATGAGCACCGAGTGATTTCTGCCAGCTCTATACAGCAAAAACACTAACGCAATGCAGCAATTTCTAATGTTGTTTTAATGAATTCAGCAAGAAGTTTAAACACCGAAATCTCCACGGACTAATGGAATCTGTACAAAATGATCTATGAGTCATTGAATAGAATGCACGGAAGTGGCAGCGACAGGTACTCAAAATTTTCTGTCACTGTTTACTGTCTCCCAATCTGTAGCACACCCGCTCTGTCTCCGGGGACGTTAATAGACATGCAATGCGACAATTATATTGAGTACATGAACCTACCATTAATTCATCATTTTCTAAGCATTTTCCTGACTACATATATCAGATGAGTCAATGGTTTGTGTTTGGAAGCACTGCGATCCTGAGTAAGTAGGTCATATTTAATGTACAGAAGTGCACGCTGCCATCAGTGTCATAAACCCTTAGAAACCATTTTTTCATGTGCACTCATAATCTTGGATACGTTCATGGCTTAATTAGTGATGCAAATAATGCAAACCTCTTCTTGAAAACCAATAAGTACAGGGACTATCGAGCTATATTTTTAGTAAGGACAAAACTTAAGTTTGTTTATTTATTTAGTTTTATTTAAATGTTAATCTTCTTTTTGTATGTATTTCTTTGATTCTGCAATGTTGAAAGTTACATTTGTTATTGCTTATAAAACCCACATTGAAATGGGTTGCTTTGTAGATATGCATGCACAAGGAGTAATCAAGGGCATTAAAACAAATTTGGGCCCAGCCTGTGTCAATTCTGCTGATCATGCTCACGAACATAGGCCAGTCAATTCAAGACTTTGTTGGGGCATCATTTTGTTTAAGTGACTACGAAACTAACAAGCTCAGCTCCACTGTGTTTACAATAATAACGGCCTAGAATTGAAGCATATGTTAGTGCAAAAACACTAATCTGGAGGTTCTGTACCTGGTAAAATCGTATCATGTATATGCACCTTGGGAACATCGAAAACATAAGGTAGAAAAAGAAATCACATCAATATTTACGAGTGAAAGTCAAACCCGCAGCGGCGCGAACAATTCTGCAACAGTAATTTTCTGAGAAATCTTAATGGTAGGAGCGACAAAAGGTCGCTGCGCAAGGCAATTACACTATCGAAGCTTTTTTTTCAGGCAAAAGCCTTTAATGGCTCAAAGCCGCATCCATGGATCTGTCCGGCGTCGTTACATCCAGCAACACTAGTTAACTTTTCGTAACTAATACTAGTCATTACTAAATCGTCACCTAAATTGAATAAACAACCGTTAATGAACAGCTAGTAAAGAACCATTAATTAGACGTTTGTAGTTATTTAATCATTAATTACCAGTTTGCTGTTTATTAGCTCTTAATTAGTGGGCGGCGGTTAGGCATCCATTATTTCTATATCAGTCAACCATTTTTTCGGTTAAAATTCGTGGTTAAATAACGCTTAATTAGTAGTTCGCAAAGGCAGCAACAGTAAAAGCCAAAGTCGCGCCGAAAGGCTTTCGCCTCGCGCACTTGAGATCGCCAATGTACCCCCAAACTTTTTTTACTGCGCTCTTACCGCCGCCGAACGCGCCTCGTGTTAAACTGCAGCATACACACGCGCTGTGCATTGCAGAGCGTCGCATTAAACTTAAATCTGCGGAGCGAACAGTTAATACGCCTCTCCTTTTGTTAGAACCAGCGCAAGGTTTAAACTCCGTTGAATACGATGGAAAAAAGGCGCATAAGTACTGGACTTGTTAAGTGCAGGCACACCTCAATCGCGCTTTGAGGTATGTGGCGATGGTGTCCAACTAAAAAAAACCGTGCTTTCTGAAAACATTTGGTGCTTCGCAATGCACCACCGCGAGTTATTGTTTTGTCAAAAACCTGATTCAGTTACAAGCAGTCGAAAATCGGACACCTGCATAAGCACCCTAATTAAAACACACCTACCTGAGCAACGATTGAAGTCTTGGCTCTTTTTATTGCATTGGTCACATGCAGTTTGTCTAGGAACTTGAACACAGGTTCTCTGCTTGAGGTAGCGTCGGTAGCGCTGTCGCGGCTTTCCTGCCACCGCGATAATATGCAGCTGAAGCCACCATGAAACGCCAGCCTCATGAGGTTTACGTTTTGCGCGCTCTTACCGCAAGTGCAATTAATGTCTCCCCAGAAAGCGAGAAATCTCGAAGCAGAGCGCGTGAGTGAATAAAGATGTGGATTTGGCTTAACGGCTCGAACGGCTTGAGCGAAATCTGCGAACAAGTACAGTGGAAGCTAGATAGGTAAACTAGTTTAAAATATCGACCAGTATTAGACCAGTATTGTGCGCACACGAATTTCTTAAAATCCGGCGTATACAAATGTAAGTACATGTAATTAGAAGGCAGATGCGGCCGCGGACGGGCGCCCCACGCCGGCCGCTTGTGCAGTGCGCCGCGACCGCGACCATTATAATTCTCCCCCTGCCCTTTCTGGCTAGCTCCCTCAGCACTTCAACCGGATTTCTGTCCCTTATTTGCGCCCGCTGCACCTCCGGTGCTTAAAATATTTTATATGTCCCGTGCAAGTCTGTGTCGTCCGGGCCTTTTCGCGTTGTTTTCAAAAGATATTATATAGCAACTAATTGCGTCTTTTCCTTCATTTTTGTTTCTTTTATAAAATCACTACTGTTATACGCATGTTTGGGAGGGACAAAGTTTCCAAAAAATGCCTGGCAGCAGCAGCCACAAACTCTTGTAAAATCTCGTACGAAAGCTGCTAAGCCCAATGAAATTCCCGCCCCAGCAGGCCACGTTGCGGTGCAGATTGACTGAAACACGGTCTTTCAAAATTTGCTCCTATTGCTTGAGCCACTAAAGTTATCCCACCGCTTTGTCAGGCGAACGAGGCATGACGCCGGTCCGGTCACCGCCGACTGCCGTAAAGCATATGTTGTTCGGGCTTTATATGCCATAAATTTCCAGAGCTTTGCTCAGAGCGGACAAAGCTCTGCTTTTTCCTGCTCTGCTTTTGTTGCTGAAAGATCCATGCTGCTGAAAAACCTTGGGTAGCGCAGAGTTGGCTGTTATCTAGGCGAGCAGTTTGCATGTAGCTCCTCCGGCATGGGCGCGCTCTTACTCTTGAGCGCAAAGAGAGAGAGAGGGAGGAAGACGGAAAGGCATGGAGGTTAACTAGGCAGCGACCGGTATGCTACCCTACACGTGGGAAAGAGAACGGAGGGAGAGATAGAAAAGGGAGAGAACAAAAGAATATGATCACTTTTCCACGTGTCCGTCGGCGGTTCCTTGCAGGGTACACAGGGTACACACTGATTGTCAACAATCTTGCACTCAGTCCTGAGTCCTTCATGAACTTTATAAATGCCTTCGAAGCTGTCCTCTGCGATGAAGGCTTACTCCAAGGACCCACAATCTTTGCTTCGGTAAGGAGCCGAGGATCTAAACGGCGGAGTGTTGCAGCCAGGAGTGCACGCTCATGCTGAAACTGAGGGCAGTTACAAAAAAGTGTTCTATAGTTTCGTCTCACCCACACATCTCGCACGCAGGAGAGTCTGCCAATGCGATGAAGTGGGAGTAGGCATTTGTGAATGTCACTTCCAGCCACAGGCGACACAACAGCGTAGCATCGCAGTGGGAGAGGCAAGACGGAGGATTGAGTGAGTAAGGGGTCTAGGCGGTGCATACCATGACGCTAAAAGCTCTCTTCGGCCAAGCATTCGCAGATGTCTTGCTGCGTCGGCTCTTATCAACGGTATCTGGACAATGTTGGCACTGCCGTGAGCCGCTCGAGCTGCAGCGTCAGCTGCGTCGTTTCCAACATGCCAGAGTGTCTCGGTATCCACTGGAAGACGATGTCATGACCCTCTTCCTGCGCATGGTGTTGGAGAAGTCTTAATTAGGCTACGAGTTGATCGTGATCGCCATGCCGTAAGGCAGAATTAAGACACTTTAAGGCTGCTTTTGAGTCAGAGAACACAGCCTATTTGTGGGGTATTTGTGCACCGATTTACTGCACAGCAGCACCAAGAGTGGCCAACTCTGGCCCGGTGGAGGTTGTCCGATGCGAAGTTTGCTGAATAATGCGGGTCTGTTTCGCTGGAATGACCACGGTGTAGATTGAACTTGTACCTGAGACCAAACCATCTGTACAGACATGAGTAAGGTCACTGTATGCGACGTGGAGTAGGCAGAGTGTCAACTGTTTATTCGTCGGTTTCGATAAGTTCGATTTTTTGTAATGCCCGGAATTGCAAGGAGCACGCATGGCTCCCGCATACACCACAGCGCAGAGGAAGACCGTGCTGCCAGGGTATACTGCGATGGGATGGACGACTGGTTGGCTGCTATAACCTTTGAAAACGCTGCGTGTGGTCTTTGATTTGCCACTGACAAAAGGTGGTGCTGTGGAATCCTTGTTAGATGACGTATGTGAATCCGCAGGGTTTCAAGGGTTATATACATCGAGAGTGGGTAGTCCTGGGCGATTGCAATGGCAGCAACTGTTGATGCGCTGTGAGGAAGACCCAAGCATGTGCGAAGTGCCTCACCTCCCTGTCAAAACACACTACAGGATTCTAAGACAGAAACTTTCTGTAGTCTGTAGTCTTGGCGTATTTTGGGCATGTCTTGTGTAGTCTGTCTTGCCTCCTGTCGTCTGTCTTGTATTTTATAGTCTGTCCTGTCTTCTGTAGTCTGCCTTTTCTTTTATAGTCTGTCTTCTGTAGTTTGGCCTCTCTTTTGTAGTCTGTCTTGACTTCTGTAGTCTGTCTTGTCTTCTATAGTTTGCCTTGTCTTCTGTAGTGTGTCTTGTGTAATGCTCGTACACTGTGTAACAGTCGTTACTGTGTCACCTGTCAATTAAAACAAGATTTGTGTTCTGGAGTAGGCAATGCACAAAAATGCACAGCTTGTTAATGGTCGCCTGTCAATTAACACAAGCTTTGTGCATTCCAGAGTAATTCGTGCACAAAACCACAAGAATTGAAATGAAAATGATCAATTTTTATATACTCTTTCGTGCTTTTTTTCGAGCTTGCTGATGCATGCTGTCCAGCGTTGTCCTGGCTGCAGGTTCCTAGATACATCGCCCATGAGCCAAGAAAAATGGTGTTTGTCTTGGCTGAAAAAAGAAAAAATAGGGATCACCGCTGCTACCTGCACAAAAAAAAATGTGAAAGCGTTGACGCCTCCTCGACACTGGTCGCCTTTCAAATTTGGCGCCATGGTTGTTTTCTCATTGACTTGATTGGTTATAAATTAACTCTTATTTTACCCTCAATTCATCCCAGCAGCGATTTCTAGTTTTCGAATTTTCCTCCATGGATCGTTCCTGCCCACTCACTGAATACCTGCCCAGTCTAATCACCCGTCAATTGCCTTTTGCTTCTCAATAATTGCCTAATTGCCTCTAATTTATCATTCTTTTTCCTATCTCCTGGTTAAGTATAGGACACTTATTGTCGGAGACAAAAGAGTTGAGACGACACCGTGCGGTGCGCGATGTTATCGGCCAACGAACCCAGGACGGCGGGAGTGCTGTGTGTGTGTGCACGTGTATGTGTGTGCGCGCGGGCGGACCAGGCGGCGGGCGCCCGGATGGCGGGCGCCCGGATGAACCGGGGGCGGTCTGCGGGGTCATCGGCCGGCTCGTTTGCCTGTCGCCGCTTTCCAGGAACGGCGCGGGAAAGGAGGAAAGGGTGGACTCGGCCCGGCATCGGGGCAGTGGTTGTGCGGGACGCTGAACGGAAAGGCCGTGTTTCCAACCTCTTCTGTAAAGTTTTCTTTTACCATTCGGCCAATTAAACAAGTTAAGTTTTACCGGATTATCTTTCTTCCTTGTGACAGGAAATATCGAACGCGTACGTGGAGCACGTATTCTTTCACGTACAACACTTATCACTGGTCACGTGATTGCTCATTTCGAGTTTTCAAACTTGGTGCCAAGCGTTGGCTTTGTCCATACTTCCAGTTTTTCAAACTTGGCACTACGCTGTAGCTCCACCTACTTTCAGCGTTTCCAAATTTCGCGGCACTTTTTCTCTGGCCCAGCCACTTTTTGGGCATTTTTGGCTGTAAATAATTATCCGATTATGAAATTTTCTTTTCCCGCAGCATCCTCACATCATCCTCTTCCAATTACACAACCAATCGTATGACGCTATCTCTTCTGAGTTGCCCACAACTGCTGCGGACAGGACCACCGGCAACATAGCCTAGTAAACTTCTCACTTTATTCAAAACGTTGTAATACTGAACAAGGCTTATGACTGGCCGAGTTGGTACTGACTCACCTTAAAACCAGCCAGAAGACAGAAGACACAAGAAGACATGAGCTCAAGAGGGTGGACTAACAAAAATTTAATTGAAGATTTTGATTATTTGAATTGATTTGTGAGGGTTTAACGTCCCAAAGCGACTCAGGCTATGAGGAACGCTATAGTGGAGGGCTCCAGAAATTTCGACCACCTGGGGTTCTTTAGCGTGCACTGACAACGCACAGTACACGGGCCTCTAAGCCTCTAAAATTTCGCCTCCATTGAAATGGATCCTGGCGCGGCCAGGATCAAACCTGCGTCTTTTGGGACAGCAGCCGAGTGGCATAACCACTGAGCCACCGCGGCGGCATCATTGAAGGAAAGCCACAAAAAAATGACCCGCGAAAAGATACGGGCGCACAATAACCCAGAGCAGTGAAAGGGCGAAGTGCAATCAAAAGGTCACTGGCATACTAATGAGTATTCTAAAGAAGCAAATTCCTTACGGTAAAGGTTTACCGACGGCTTAGCCAAACGTGTTCTTAGCCTTACCGATGTAGTAAGCCTCAACTCTCTACCGACAGATTTTTCCCTTCCATAAACCACTGATGTGTTGTGGAAATTAGGCATGCAAAGAGACAGGTCATCCTCAGATTTGCATTCACAAGATTGAGCGTGCAGTGCCAGATTAGAATTTGCCTTCCCCCTATAGAGTGAAAGTGCTCAGTCAGGTGCAAATTCAGATATCTGCCTGTCTGCCCATATTTGTTACAGCTATAAGGCAGTGGAAAGCAATAAACTCCATTACTTTTGCAAGTGGTGAACCTTTTTTTGTGACACTGTCCATTGTGGACAAGTACCCAGTTTTATCAAGCCTTTTTTTAATGGCGGCGCAAAGGCCTCCTGTCTTGCACTTCGATGCTACGACAACAGCAGCATTACGCTTTCCCGCAACTTTCTTGAGACTGAAATTCTGTGGAGATATGGTGTATCAGCATCATTGAAGTATGTGTTCCTTACCCTCGAGCGAGCGAAAACATACTATGATAGGTTGTTGAGATGGGCAATTGGGAACCCAGCTGCTTGGAAACCTGCTACAAGAATGCGTCCTCAGCAGTGATGGCATGACTTATGTGAAGCTGATGTCATGCACACAATTGCACACCCATCAAGTGTTTCCATCTTTACTGACCTTAACCAGCGACAAATACACCTCTTCACCATCCTTCCGCAGCAACGAGTGGTCCCAGTCGTAGCTAAAAAGAGCCTTTCCCAATCTTTAGCTGTAGCCCCGACAAACATATTCGTCCACAAAGTGCAGGTCTGCTTCAAGAAACTGCTTACGGTTCTGCTTAGACAATTCTGATGTAAAAGACAGGCCTTGATAGCATGCCTTAAAGACTCATAAAACATCTTGTGCCAACTTATCTGAGCCTTCTATGTCCAGAAAAATTAAGTAGTCATGAACATAACGAAATGCTCCTATTCCAAGGTCTTCCAAACAGGGCTCTAATGCCTTATCGACTCTAGACAAAAAAATGTTGCTGAGCAAAGGTACGGCCTGCGTGTAAATAACGCCCTGCCAACTGACAAATGCGGATTTGCAGAAAAAGGACAACATCTTCATGAAGCCAGCAACCGAAATCACGCAATCATCTGTAAAAGCATGTTCATTGTTCACCCTGATGCAGTTTGCACATGCCTCCAAGGTTTATCGTGGCAATGAATAGTGCAGGCCCTCCATGTCGATGCTCACTGCAGAGAACCTGCCCAGGTTTCTGTCCTCAAGAAACTAGAACTCCACAGAACTCCACTTTTGTGAGTTGGCAAACCAGTATTTACATCAGAAATCAGGCATATGCAGAGGGTCCCAGGTTGCCCAGAGTCGATACCGCATCAAAGCCCTTTTTGGAAGACCTCGGCATAGTAGCATTTTGTTATGTTGACAGCTACCTAATTTTTTTGCACAAGGAGGGCTCAGATAAGTTGGCACAAGAAGATTTAGAAATCTTTAGGCATGTGGTCAAAGCCTATCTTTTACGTCTGAATTTCACTAAGCATAACCGTTTGTAGCGTCTGGACTAAGACCTGCGCTTTGCGGACGACGACATATGTTGGCCCCACAGCCCAAGATCGGGAAGCCTCTTAGCTATGTGTCGAATCACTCGAGGCTGGTGAAAGACAGGTTGGCAATCGCATGCATCACGACCGCTTTATGGAAGTCATGCCATCACAGTGTTTAGAATGCATTCTCGGAGCAGGTTTCCAAGCCAATGGCACTTGGGTTCCCACTAGCCCATCTCGCGCACCTGTCAGAGTGTTTTACTCTCTCGAGGAAACGGAACACCTTTCGCATGATGCTGACGTAGTTGAGCAGCACAAAAAGACGGGCTCTATACCTTACCTCCACGCCATTTCGCACGGTCCCAAGAAAGTTGCACCAAAGTATGATGTTTCTGTTGTCTTGACCGCTAAAAGTAAGGTAGGAGCCCTTTGCTTCTCCGTTCAAACTAGGCTTGATACAACTATGGGTAATCGTCCGCTATGCACAGTGGCAGATAAATGTTCACCACTTGCAAAAGTAAACGGGTTTTTTGCATTCCACTGCCCTGTAGCTGACACTATTATGGGCAGACAAGCAGATATCTGAATGTGCGCCTGGCTGAGAGCACTTTCACTGTATAGAGATGAAGGCGAATTTTCACCTGACACTGCACGTTCAATCTCGTGAATGCAATCGGAGGACGACCTTTCTCTTTGCACGCCTGTTTTTCGTTGCACATCAGTGGTTTAGGGAAGTGATAAATCTGTCCTGATATAGTTGAGGCTTACTACATCAGTAAGGCTAAAAATAAGTGCCTGGCTAAACCGTCGGTGAACCTTCACTGTAAGGAATTAGTTTTTTAGATGGTTTACTAGTACTTCAGTGCTTTTAGATTGTTTTTTGCCCTCTCACTGCTTTGGGGTTTTGCGTGCTTGAATCTCTTTGCAGGCCTTCTTTTGCCACTTTCCTTCAATGAAATTTTAGTTGTTAGACAAGCCTCATCTTGCGCTCATCTCTTCTCCTGTGTTGTGTCTTCCGGCTGGTTTTAAGATGTAATACTGAATGCCGGAAGACAGCCATTTTCGAGTCAAGTGCACTTATATTGGCCACCGCTATAATGAATGTTCATTTATTGCAAAAATTAGTGCATACTTCATTAATTTATAGATGAAGTATATGACAATGCATCAAAATAAAAAAAGGACTAAGCCTCTAACCCTCATGGCCAAACTGCAGTTACAGCAAACAAAAGGACACCATAAACCTGCCCCACATGCAAAAGCCTGCACTTCAGGCCAATGCAGAAATAATATCAGATTACTTCTCAAACTGCATGACACTGCCACGCAAAGTAAAGAATGTGACAGGCAATAAAGAAGCAACAAAAAAGCGAACTGTATGTAGCAGCCAATCTCATGCAGACAAGCTGCAAGGTCAGCCCAACATAGACGTGGAAGGACAAATTTGAAAAAAAAGCCACAACAAGCACATAATAATTTTTAAGGTTTTCACAGTCCTTTAAATGGCAAATACTTTCCTGAAAAAAAAAACAGAACAGAAGCGGCAATTTTTTTCGGCAATCAATTTTTTTCATGAACTTCATTGTTCTTGAAGCATGGGTGGGTGTAGAGTAGTCAGATTAGTGCATGCATCCCTAAGCAATGCCATGCTCAAAAACTACACACAAAAAAGCTTGCCTTACTGAGTGAATACCACTGGCCATTCACTAATTTCCCAGCCTGCTCCAGGTCCCTAGCAAGAATGACACGCAACTCGGTGGCTTGCACAACTTCCATGCAACTCTTGGTCTTTAGCTGGAACAAAATTGAGGGATCAGTGAGATATCAAAGTTTACATGCATTGCTTTGTTTCAATGACCGACTAAGAAAAAAACAGCAGTTTCTGTGAGCGCAACTATTTTTTCACACTAGCTTTCTACAGTAAACCACGTTCATCGCGACCTAATTCACACTGACTTGCTGCACGGTCCAAGCACTACTGTGTATAGCCCTATGATTTCAAATGATTTTTAGCTCTGAGCACTTGTGCTTGCACTCGTTAATGCAGAAAACCTCGGAAAGGGCAACCAGAGCTTCGAGCTTTAAGCCATAGGTATTCAGAAGCTCAGTGGTCTGTGGGAGAACTTTTGGCTGGGTGACACAGTAGCAAATGCTGCTCCAGCTACATTCACTCCATTGCAAAAAACTCGCACAGCAGAGACCTGTCCTCCATTTTGCATTGCAGAAACAATCACTGAAATTCAAAGCACGCATACTAAAGGCACACCTAACTTCTAACACAGCTTCATAATAATGGGTATAATTATTGGAATGAAATACCAGTCAGTACATGTAGTTTTCTTACACTTTCTTACAGGCACATTTGCACAGAAATTGGGTTGAGCCTGATCTTTAAGAATCTTTTTTGGTGCAAGAATAGGGAGAAACCAGGTTTTACCCAAAAACGAAGGGCCCTACACATTGCATTACAAGCCCAGATGGTGCACTTGAGTCGCCTCTTATGCTTATGCAAGAAAAATTAACAGAGATATTCTAACTCGTAAAAAGAGGAAGTGCAATGCATGTGTAATGCGGAGAACTACTAAAACACTGGGAGGATTCCAAGAGTAGGTGAATGCATGAATGGGTGGCAATCAGATGGCCAAATGAGATTAGGAAATTTTAGGAAAAAGGGTGGTAGCATGTGGCACAGGACACAGTTACCTGAAATGAACTAGAGAACCATTGTTATGCACTAATTTTAACAGCACATTCACACGAAAGACAAAATCACTAACTCCAGGAACGGACTGCGCATCATGCAACTTAATGTCAATCACCATTGCAAATGGTACCAGCACCGCAGACTGCACATGAGGAAAAGTAGACATATTTTTGCTCTCAACTTTGAGCAGCAGTCAGCTGCACTTTTAAGAGCAAAGCTCTAAAGTAGGGCAACATTGGCACTTTGTTTTACTGACATGAGGGTGCTTGTGAGCGTGCAAGTCCTATGTTTGTTTTGCACCAAATGTGTTAATTGCGAGGTATGTTTAACTAAAGAGGGGCATCTAACATGGGCATCAGCCCTCCGCTAGGGCAGCTCTTCATTACTTCCCTTCTTTATCCCTCCCTTATATTGCGCTTCAAGTGTCCACCAAAATGTGAGACAGTTAATGTTCCATTTCATTTCAATTTTTCTTCAACTAATTTTAATTTTTTTAAGTATGCAGCTTTAAGAAGGTAGAGGTACAAACTGTGCAGTATTACCATATGCTATGGCAATAAACCAGCAATAAATCTTTGCTGACAGCAGCTTGCCCAGTGCATTGCAAGGATGCTATGCCATACAAGGATTGCTGTCATTGTGCAATGTTACATTACTGACTGACAATTTGGTCTCTGTATCAGAAATACTGGTAAACCATCATTGTAGAGCACAATGTTTTTAAAGGGATAAATGAACATATAGGTCCTTTTCGAGGACAAATATGCATACCAGCCAACAGGTGTGCAATGTCAAAGCACGTTTATGTTAACAGCAGCTGCGTCAAGAGCTACATCAGCGACTATATTTTGTACAATTCTACAGTTCCGGTAATTATAAGCTGAGGTACTGCTGTGAAGTGCATGTGGAGTTTAATGCAATTCTAAACCTAGCTATAAGCCTTTGTTGAAAATTTTTTTCTAAATAGGCAGCTAAGATATGCAACACTGAAAAAAATAACTACCATGAACGGATCAGGAGGGATGACACAAAGAACACTCGTGAGTGCGGCGAAGGGAGGTTTATGGGTAGCATCCCGTGCTTGGGAAGACTTCCGAGCTCGGAGAATCGCCGGCACCACAGCTGATGGCACGCAACCAAGAATAAATAACAAAGTGAAAATAAGTAACAAAAAGCCATCGACAATGGCGAACGACTTGAATGCGGGCCGCAAAAGCGAGGGAAATAGCAAAAAGGTAGAAATCCTAAATAAATGTGCAGTTGCATCTCCGACAGCTCGCAGTGCTCAGAAGGAGAGGAAGCTTCAACGTTTACAGCTCAGGAGACGCAAGATTGATCTAACTTTGACATAACACTGCCTCAAATTCTGTTCCACTGGGGAAGCACAGACAAGTTTACAAATGACAAGGCGATGAATATGAACTAGCCTTTCGCATGCGATCACTGTCTCAGAATTTAGTACGACGCATATTAAGGCACAAGCACTAATCCGATGAGTACGAACCCTGAGCAGAAAAGTGCGGTGCCTGATCGCAGCTGGCTTAGCGCGAGTGCTCCGCCGCGCGGCACTTCTCGCTCATCGTCTTCTACACAGTGCAAAACCATGCTTTTGCACCGAGTGTCGAAGCGCTAGCAAGTGAAAGCGTAATTCTGTTGTGATATCTGGTGCCATTTTTATTTACCAGGGTACTAAACGCAAATAAAGGCAATGACAACAACACTTGTCATGCAGGATATAGGCCCTGCTTTTTTGGCGCCGCATTAAAGCTGCGGCAACCTCATGCAGACTGCCTCCACTTACATCCCTATATAGCCGCACACAAATAGCGCGTGTGAATACAGATCATTAGCAAAGAAACGCAGAGCGGGACTCATCGGTCATGCGATTCATCCAGGCATAGTAAAACGGCGCAGGAGTCTTCGTTCCCTTTACAGATGACAAGACGTCGCAGCACTGTCTTTCTTCATGGCTTACCCGTTGAAACTCGCCAATGTTGACAGGCCGAAATCTTGGTCGTTGGCTTCCAAAACACACTTCTGCTCACCTTCCTATTGAATGAGTTCTTCACACGTGTCCGGCGTACAATTACTCAAGCAATGCCTCAAAGAGGCAATTAATACAAAACACGACGCTTCGGTTGCGCTGCAATGGCGCCGACGGCTGCGCTTTCGTGTCGGTGAAAAATTGCAACCGACAAAATTTGTTTTTTAAACATTGAATATTTATATTATCTTCACAATAAAGACACTGCATTTATTTTAAATTATTTTACATTATTTAGGAATACTAAAGCGCTTTCAGTTACTTTTTCTGGCATGTCGTTTGTAGAAGCTGCGATCTTGTGATCCCCTGAGTGACCCGGATGCCCTAGCTGACGACGGAGCAGACGACGGTGTTGACAGAATGCAATTTCGTTTGATGTCAGATAAAATTACTAAGTTGCGACAAAAACAGCGAAGAGAAGCGGCGTATCTCAAGCTGGCTAATATCATGGATAAGTTTAACGCAATTGGCACGATGGAGAGTAGCGACGATGCATTAATTCGCGCGACACTGGCACGCTCACCGGTGATCATGACACTTAACAGCTTAATATGTGACCAGTACAAGCGGATTGCTTTGATATCAACTGCGTTACGAAACTACGTCGATACTTGCGTCTCACTTTACTAATATGCAACAGCGGCTAGCACTCGCCTGCATCCTGATCGCGTGTAGTTTAACAAGCAAGAGCCCACTAGCGCATCGAAGCAGCTGCGTTTTCGAGTTCGTATCGTTACGATAAATACGAGCTGTTTTGGCACGCACTGGAATTGAAGTGCTCAGTCTGTTCGTCACGGCCGGTGACGATGGCGTCGCGGACGATCTTAACTAAGACTCGCCGCAACGCAGCCGATAACCCAAGCATATGGGCGTTAAAGGTTGTTCACCAGTACTGCCAACGTGGGCATAACGTATCGCTCAGTCGTAGCACCAGTCGCTCGCTGCTCGATTTTCCAGCCTTCCGAGTGGAGGTCGCAAGTTGTTGAGCCAATCAGTGAGCCAGCCGGAGTGAGCGAGGCGAGCTTTCGGGAACGACGCCGCCCGCGGGCGCGCCGGGCAATGAACTACGCGCTACCCCCTGGCTGCCCTAGTCGTCGCTAATCCTAGCCAGTTTCACATCGATGCAGCAGCTGAGTGCACTTCGAAACTTTCTAGCACTGAGGTGCTGCTCTCGTCATCGTTTTACTGTGAACCTCGTCTGTTAGTAAAACAAAGATATGCTCGGTTTCCGCGACACCTTCAGGAGCGTAGCCAGCTGAGGCCAGGAGAGCCGCGATTGAGCAGCAGCAATTAAAGGCGCCGTGGGGAGACATTTGTTTGTATTCCTGTTATCTCTTCTACCAACGACTCGATATTGGCCAACGATACTCCATCCGACGGCTTAGTATGGACTTGAACAAACATTACTGTGGCATTTTTCTTACGCTGGCGGCCGGTATTCAGGCTGGCATGCCGCGCCCGTACGTTATCATGTCGCTCAACTGTATAAGCGTGGTGCACATCAAAACCCCCAGACATTCTCCTTTCTGCTCAGATTGTCATAGCACACGGTCACACTGGGCCCAGAGCAGTTTAGATGACCGAGCGCGTCTGCACAGGAGCTAGACTGTGTCAAAGCGGGCGAAACTCTTGAAAGCGCGATATTAACGTCAGTCCCAAGACTTTATTATCATTTCGACCGAGAATCAAATCGGTTCAAACTCGCCGGCCGCCGCATTTCACCTTCGGCTGCATACGCTGTTGTCTATATTGAGCGACATTTTAGTGTCATCGTCATGAAATTTTCAGTGAAGGCAATGGACGACCTCGTAAAGTATTTTTTTGCTATTTTATGATAAGGAGCACGTCACTGCTGCTGAAAAAAATTCTCCGCCAACACTGTATCAGTGTTGGACTTAAAAGCGTTAGCTACGAGAGCTTCCATTGTTTAGATAGGGGTGCTCAGCAAACGTGGAGAAGACAAAATACAAACATCTGCGGGCGTTTCGTTTCGGAAACATTCCTTCTAAGATACAAGGAGCGTCATCTACTTCAAAGATTTTGCACTACTATTGCGATTTACAGCCACCTTCGCTATATCCGGTATGTTTCCTCCTTATATATCAGTTAACGAATTGTATAAACGTGTACATTACAACAAGAATTGTTTGACCGCATCCGGAACCCTCTGCGACAAACGATTAGGCCATATGGCTGTCTGGAAGTCCCCGGAATGCACGGTTCGGGGGCGAAAAGGTTGTCGGTGCGAATCCCACACATATTTTGGGCTTTATCTAAATATTTATTTTATCCTCAGGAACATGACAATTAAAATGACACCACTTCGATCGTTATGCGTCAAACTGGCGGCCCCGAAATTTGATGCAAATGGGGTTCCCGGGGGTTCCACTTCGATAGCCGCTATACTGGCATATGTAAAACGGATCGAAGGTATCTGTGACAAATGAGGCTCTACGCGCCCGCTCTTGCTATGTTATATAGTGTGGTAACTGTCTTGGCCAATTTAACCTTCCCTGCAGACAGACGTGTCCTTGACAATCGTAAGTAGTAAGAGCTGACGCTCTTAAAACTGAAACGCGGAAAAATCATATCGGGGTTGCTTTGAACATAGAGAACTGCGTGCATGTACATACATGCTGCCTTTGTGCAGGCGGAATATTATGGCATGTAGTTTTCTCTGATTGACGATTAACGACATTCTTTTCTGCGACGTGCGTAGAAGTGTCCCTGGCCTTTTCTACGCATGTTGTAGAAGCGGTGCTCTGCTCGCATGTATAACATTGAAAACATTGCCATGAGTGCAGTGAGCTAATCGATATATGCTAATTAGGAGAAATGAAGACAGCAATACACCTTTTTGCGTCTTTTAGCTAGCCACAACTTAATGCCCATTTAAAATATGTTGAGAAAATAATGATAGCAATTGTTTTGTTTCAACTGCACAGGGCAGTGAAACGGGGTCATAACGATACATATGACATAGGCAATACTGAAAAAGATTAATAGTGAAGGCGTGAAATATAGGTACAGCCTGATCAGGGCGCCAACTCCTCACCCGCTGCAAAACCTCCTCACGCATCGAGAAGTCTTCCGTTCATGCAGAAACTTTATACGTCATTGTCTTTCTTGGGGAGACTCTGAGGAGAAGAGAGAACGTATAAAGAGAGAAATAGCCAGAGTGAAAGAGAAGGAGAGAAGACTAAAAGAGAGAAGGCAAGGAATATTGATGTTTTTACTAGCCTTATAAGTGGTTTTCTTCACCCTCGGCATCTTTGAGGTGGGAAGCAAAGAAAGGTCCAATAGGTTAGGTTCGTGCATCATCATTCTCATTGCTGTTGCACGCCGTCTGTAAATCATTTCAAGCAAAGAAAGGAGCTTGCACAGTACGCACGCGGCGATGCGCAAAAGTCTAAACGACATTTCACAATACATAGCTTGAACTTTTTTATTCCACATTTCGCAATACATTGTTTGAACTTTTCTTCAGGACGCGAAACTGAGTATACGAAGCAGAGAGCGCTCGTACGTTTTTCAATTCCTTGGTTTTCGGAGCTCAATCGTATGAAACAAAGCAGATTTGAAATTAACTCATTTGCGGAGTTCATTAACCTTCTGCAAAAAATGCAAAGTTCTTGGGAATTAAAAAGTAAAGTAAAACTAGGCTTACCAGTTTTAAATGTAGCACATCCAAATAATTTATCTACTCTTGGAAAGAATTCTGTTGGAATATTTCAAGCGTTGATGTGAAAATTACCGCCGATGAAGGAGCTTTCTTGCGGTAAGGGCGTGCAGAAGACAACAAGGTAAGCACAACGTATTTAGATGTTTTTCAATACGTGCGCTCCTCTTTCGGGCGAAGATTGCCGCTACGGGAGGTCTTTCTGGAAGCCATCCATGACTCAGTTGCGCAGAATAACTCTTCATTCTCCTGTATGAGCCGTACGAAATTCTTGACACTGAGAAGCACCTGCGTGCTGTACTGTGGTACGCATGAAGGGATAGATCTTTGCATAGAATCGGATTGCATAGCTGTGATAAGGAGTAATTTTATTTGTTTGTAGTTTACTAAGCAAGGAAGAAGGTGCAAATAGAGCCAGCGTATCAATGTAATGAAAAAAATATTTAGTTTTCGTGTCATGCAAGAATAAGCGTTGGTGCCGTTAATTGATTTACAGTCACCACAGCCGATCTCCATGTGACGCTAGTTTTCCCGTCATTAATAACAAAATCCGCGACACAACACTTTGTCGTACAGCGTTCCGGCTGGTGTTCTACGATTTCTTATTGCATGCAGCATATATGTGCTAGTCAAGTTGGACGCTAGCTTTCGACAGTGTTTGGACCCGACAACATACGCGCCTTGAAATGTGTGCCTTCCCACTCTTGCGCACCTAAACTGGCATGCAGCCATTCGTCCTACAGGGCTCCAAGTGATGTCATACACTGCCAGGAATAGTAATGCTTTCGCATTCCCAAATGCAAGCAGTCTGTCCCGTACATTTTTGCTGATGAATAGGCACAAAACACTCGGCAGGATGTTTGTGTGGAGTAGTCATCACTGATATAGAATAAGCTGACAAAAAATTGGTGTTCAACAATTTAAAAGCTAGTTATGCGGAGCGCAAGCTCTGTTTGGCTGCTTTGCGATTCCGGCTTCTCGTTGCTCTTCGGTTTCTGTGGCTCATTTAGCTCGCTTCCTCTGCAGTACACGTTCTCTGTGAGATATATTATCTGGAATGTCGGCCGAGGTTTGAGTCGACGCTGCTGAGATGACACCCTTGGCTTGGCGCGCGCCTCAACCATAGCAACAATGAAGGAGAAACCGCCTAGGTAGCAACTGTTACACCCTTTTCTAGTGGTGTGATATCAGAATGGCGAAGCCGGCTAGACCGTTGCTAGTGCGCACAGCTGGGCCTCTCCCAGCCTGCTCTTTCCTAATAAGGGGGTATCACTGCTGCTGGACCGGCGGACGCTCGCAGGTGCGCCTCAGCTTGGCGAGTGACGTAGTTTGCCTGCACTGTGGGACGTCAAATTCAAACGCGAGCAATATTAACCTTGAGAGTAATGCAGCAATAGGGCTTTCATTCTAAAATAAAATTAGAAAGCTCGATGGAACCAATACTTAACAAACGTATCGTGAGGTATGCGCCCCGCCAAAAAGGCAGTTTACATAGATCCCACATATTGACGACAAAAGTGAGTTATAAATATAAATACCTAATTAACCTCAACCAGTGCACGCATATTGTTTCCAGCGCATGGCGTGCACCACTTAGGTAGGTCGCCTTGTCGCTGCAATTTCATTACGTTGGGCGCATTGCGTAGGTGAGGTCAGCGAGTCATTGATGAGTCAAATATGCTTCAAAAACACCTTTTCACTGAAGAAAGTGATGTCCATACAGTTACATAGTCACTTAATCTGTACCTATATCAAGTCGGCGATGGTAGCTTCGCCTACTCAAACGTGTTGTGTAGTTAGTTCTTGTTTCTTTTTCAATGTGAACACCGCCAGAGGGCTATAGTTGTGTGCATATATATATGTGCGTGCGTCACTGAATAAACTGGGTTTCGTTCCATGCATTTGCTGTCATGGTTCACGGTCTTCAAGGGCGGTTCACGCCTACACTACATTGGCGACGAGGATGAACGGAAGAGCGGGCGTATCAACCTTTTCGCTTCCAGTCATGAGCTTTTCCGGACTCACACCACCGCCCCCATTTCTGCCTGTTCCAGGTCGCCCGGCTGTTCCTTGGTCACAATGGGCGCGACTATTCGAGAACTACATGCTGGCTTCGGGAGCGTCTGATGTTTCGGCAGAACGTCGCAAAGCCCTTCTTATCCACAGTCTGGGCGTCGGAGGCCAGCGAATATTCTTCACGTTTCCTGGGTCAGCCAAAGACGCCAAAGAAGGTGAGAGCGCTACGGCTAAGGATCTGCCAGCAGATAGTGAGGGCGCAAGCACCGGACTGTTGCCAAAACAGAGAGAGACGGCACCTTCGCCATATGACGATGCGGTTACAGCCTTGGGGAACCATTTTACCACCCGAACTAATATCGTCGTAGAACGTCACTGTTTTCGCAAACGCGTCCAGCAGCCAGGTGAATCTATCAACGAGTATGTTATTGCATTACGTGAGCATGCCGCTGCTTGTTCATTCGCCGTGCTTGAGGATGCGCTCCGTGATCAGTTCCTGACAGGCATTTCGTCGCAACATGTCCGTGAGCGTCTGTTGCTCGATGGCTCGAGTCTTTATTTTTCGCGTGCTGTGCTTGTGGCCACTCAGCTAGAACAGACAACTCAAGACGTCCAAGCTTTTGCGTCTACAAGTGTACAGCATGTTGCAACTAAGAACAACGCCCCCTTCCACTGCTTTCATTGCGGTTCTAATCAGCACTCGGCTGCGTCGTTCCACTGCCCGGCTAAAGGGAAACGCTGCCATTGCTGCGGTCGGGTCGGTCATTTCAAGTCAGTGTGCAATAAGGATCGACGCGTTGCTTCTGTTCGGGAACCAAGCAGCGAAGAACGCAGTGACGTTGCAAACATTCTGGTAGTGGCCGCATCCACTCACCCTGGTATTCATATTGATGTCTTAGTAGGATACACCAGCGTAGCATTCTTAGTTGATTCGGGATCAGCAGTTTCCATTATGTCGTACAGCCTCTTCAACCAGCATTTCTCCAGTAAAGCACACTGTACTGCCCCGCTAGTTAAATTATTGGACTATTCAAGACAGCCCATACCGGTGCATGGATGTTTTCTCTCTGAGGTTACGTACATGGCTCGTACAGCATCCATTTTGTTTTATGTCGTGTATCGGGGCACTTCGCTTCTCGGTATCGATGCGATTAGAGCTCTTAATCTACGAATTGAGGGCTCATTCCTTTGTTGCCTTGAGACAACTGCCACTGCAGCTGGTAGCCAAGAACGATGTTCTGTAAAAGAAACGCATCCGTGTTATCCTGGGCTCCCCAGCTACTTAAGAAAAGAGTTCCATTGTCTGTTTGGAGAGGGCATTGGTCTGGCTAAGACTTTCGTTCACCAGGTCAAAACGCGTCCATCCGTCCAACCCACTGCGTCTAAGCTTCGCGGCCTACCACTTTCATTACGACCTTTGGTCTCCGAAGAACGTCGTCGGCTGGAAGAGACGGATGTGATTGAGCGCGTCAACGCATCAGAATGGGTCTCCCCTATCGTCGTGGTAAAAAAAAAAGATGGAGGGATTCGCCTCTGTGTCGACCTTCGAGAAGCCAAGAAGGCCGTCGTGCCGGACAATTTTCTGCTTCCCCACAGTCAAGAACTTCTGCACAGCCTTGTGGGTGCAACACACTTTTCCAAGTTAGATCTGGCATCTGCTTATCACCAAGTTTTGCTACATCCAGAGAGCCGTGATTTAACAGCCTTCGTAACACACGACGGACTTAATCGCTTCAAGCGTGTGTGCTTTGGATTAGCTTTCGCCCCCTCGGCCTTCCAACGCATGATGTCGCAAATTCAAGGATGTTCTGGTGTCTTGTTTTACATCGATGACATCATCGTTTTTGGAAAGAGTGAAAAAGACCACTCGGCAAACCTTGCGACCATTCTCAGGCGTATAAAAGAAGCAGGGCTCAAGCTAAATGACAAGTGTGTATTTTGCACAAATGAACTTTCATTCTTGGGCCACAAAGTCACGCCCGAAGGCATCATTCCACAACCTGAAAAGGTAGAATCCATCAAAAACATCCCTGCTCCCACGGATGCTGCTGGTCTTCGATCCTTCCTTGGCTTAGTGGAATATTACGCAAAGTTCGTTCCAAATTTAGCACATGTTGTCGAGCCTATGCGGGCACTTCTTCGCAAGAATGTGCCTTTTATTTGGTCTGAGAATGTTGATGCCAGCTTTCAAAAGGTTAAGACCATGCTCGATTCCGGAACAGTGCTCCGGATGTTCGACGCATCTCTTCCAGTCGTTGTCGCCACAGATGCATCCGACTGCGGCCTCGGAGCAGTTCTTCAACAGATGCATGGGCACAAGTTATTCACAGTGACGTTTGCGTCAAGGACTCTGACGCCTGCAGAAAGAAGTTACGCCGTCGGAGACCGCGAAGCGCTCGCGTGTGTCTGGGCTATCGAGCATTGGCACACGTATCTTTGGGGGCGCCACTTCACACTGTACAGATCACCAGGCTTTGGTATCTCTCTTGTCAAGTCACAGTACTGGTAGACGGCCGCTGCGCATAGCACGCTGGGCAGAGCGACTTCTTCGGTATAACTATACGGTGCAATACCGGAAGCGATTGGAAAACCAAGTTGCAGACTCTCTGTCCCGTCTTCCAGTTGCGTCACAGCAGGACGAAACGTCTATAGACGAAGTGGTAGCATTCATTTAAGCGCCATCGTGCATCACCAAAGAGCAATTCAAGCAGAGGCTAGCTGAAGACAACACGTTACAACAAGTCATTTCTTACGTCCAGTCGTCGTGGCCTTCGCACAAATTGCTTCCGGTTGAACTTAAGCCATATGGCAAGGTACAGCAAGAATTGTCCGTTGTTGATAACTTGTTGCTCCGCGGAGAGCGTCTTATTGTTCCATATGCACTGACTACGCAAGTGATCGCCACAGCACATGAGGCCCATCCCGGAATTGTCAGGACGAAGGCGCGTCTACGAGAGCGGTTTTGGTGGCCGGGCATAGATCGGCAAGTTGAGCTCGCGATCCAGACCTGCAGCATCTGCCAGGGAGCAGACAAGAGCGCCAAAGTATCTGCTACACCACTGCAGCCAGTGCCATTCCCAGACGGTCCATGGCAAAAGATAGCACTCGACATCGTGGGACCCCTGAAGCGAGCTCCGCATGACTTTCGGTTTGCGATTACTCTGGTGGACTATTTTTTCGAAGTGGCCCGAGGTACACTTCAGCTCCGACGTCTCCACCACTACAGTCACAAAGTTTTTGCTTTCTGTGTTTTCCCGTGAAGGTTACCCGGATGAAGTCGTTTGTGATAATGGGCCACAGTTCACGTCTAGAGAGTTTGAGCAATTTCTAAAATATCGTGGCATCCGCCTTCTGCACTCATCCTTGTATCATCCTCAAGCGAACGGGGAAGTTTAACGCTTCAACAGAGTTTTCAAGTCGTATGTTCAAGTGGCAGCGTTAGAGCAGCTTCCGTTTCGTCAAGCAGTAATCGAGTACCTTGGAATTTACCGCTGCACTCCGCACGCTACTACGGGGCTTACCCCTGCATTACTGCTCCATGGACGCGTACCAAGCACAAGACTTGATATTGTCGGATACCCGTCGCCTGCCTTTTTCAGCTCCCCAGACTCTGAGCTGGAGCGCCTGCGCGAACGGGTGAAGAAGCAACAGCAGTACAGTAAGAAGTATACGGATAGCCGCAGGTCTGCAAAAGAGACTACTGTGAAAGTTGGGGACTATGTGCGGGTGAAGAAGCCAGCTACTTCGTTCAAGGGAGACTTCGCCTTCGCGGGTCCCCGCAAGGTAACGAAGAAATATGGGCGATCGTCTTTCCGTCTCGACGACGGCAAGATATGGAATGCGGCCATGCTATAGAGGATTCCAGCGGCGCTTCAATCGTGGAACCCCAGCGAGAGCGGTGAGTGTGTCCGCATCCAGCATGGGTCGCCTTCTGGCGCCCCACGATTGCTCGGACCAGTTCTTTACACTCCGGACCCACCTCAAGACACAACAGAGGCGTTGCTTCCAACGCCGAACCTTCCGCGCCGTGTGCTGCCCCCTCGCAAGAGACGACCGCCTGACCGATAGGGCTACATGTAGGCTAGTGTGAACTCTAGGTGAAGAGTGCATGAATGGACTGTGTTGTGATCATTTTTGTCAAACTGCAATGGTTTACATGTACATGTGCATTTGTTATTAGTAAATCCTTTGAGATGTTGCAATACGTACTAATCCACTAATTCACTAACCTTAACACAAAGGGAGGGAATATGTTGTATAGTTAGTTTTTGTTTCCTTTTCAATGTGAACACCGCCAGAGGGCTAAAGTTGTGTGCATATATATGTGCGTGCGTCATTGAATAAACTGGGTTTCGTTCCATGCGTTTGCTGTCATTGTTCACGGTCTTCAAGGGCGGTTCACGCCTACACTACAAAACGCTCAAGGTTTGTCATGAGCATGCGGACGAGCTGTCGGTCCGCTTCTGAAGGAATCACGCGGAAGCGTGATATAATTTGTTTTTAGCTGTAGGTGGCATTTAATATATCGTCATCGCAAAATCTCCGGTGTGCATGAGTATAAATGGAAGCTTTCACGTTGTTTCTTCAACCGTGTTATAGTGAGAGAAGAGTACCAGGGGCGGCTTGTGTCTCATGGTTGACGCTTGTTTTTAACGTAATATATTATTAGTCCGTCGGGATGGTACTATTAACCTACTGCCTGAGTCTGTGGAAAGAGAATTCCAGACAGGCAAACAGTGTCTAGTTTCGACAAATATATTTCCAAAAGGTCTCGTTCAGCCAGGAGGGAGCGCAGCAAGCGGCAAATCAAGACGGTGCACCGCCTACATCCAATCGCTTAACTGCTGGATCCTGAACTGCGCGCACCAGCCAATAGTTTGGGGGCGGGTCGCCTTTTTCGTGAGCCGGGCTACAAGTATATTGATCATCAGATGGCCTGCACTCCTCCCAGGGCGGCTCGCTTCACTGCAGTCCATAGCATGTAGGCTGAAATAAGTGGCAACGTCGTTCCCCCGTTCGTGGTAAGAACTTTCGTACCTAAAAGTTCATAGAGGTCTTCGTGTACCAGAAGCAGTATGAGAAGCCGGAGCTTTTGTTTCAGCGCAGCGATTTATCCACCCGTTGGCTCCCGCGATCCGCGTGCTACTGGATGTCGACGCTACAAAGGGGCAGCGTATGCCGACACTGGTCTGGCGAGATCCACATGTTGACGGATGAGTAGGCTGAGTAAGATGAGTAGAAAAACATAGATATGGCAATAACACATCCATAATTTTTCTCAATCATGACTGAGCATTTTCTGGTTGCCCTTAATGCCATATTTCATTCATGGGCAGTGAAGATGAGTACTGCTTCGTGATCTAGATCTTGAGGATCCTGGCATCTTTCGAGGGAGGCTTGTGTTGGCAGGCGTATACTTGAAGGGCTTGCCATCTAATATGTCCGGTTGGGAGCTCTAGCCCAAAAACACTTCAGGCTACCATGTGCGTTCAATCGGGAATTGGCGGACACCTTCTGGAAATAGATAAGGCCTCTACAGACTTCCAGTGAGGTCACCGCGCATTCTCGGATGGCTAGTGCTGTGCCATGAATTTAGACCTCAATACTGAAAAATTGACCGGCGCTAGCAGTGGAGATGGCGTCGCCGTCTGGCGACCTTGGTTCAACTAAAGTGGCGTCGGCACATATTTTTTGCAAAAAAACCCAGTTAAGACACCGAACGGAAATTTTACAGAGAGGGCTGGTATACATACGTTTAGCGACTCTCAACTGAATGGTAAGCTGTGCGCTTGGCTTCATGACTTCACCCGACCGCAACGCTTAACTTGACAGCCAGTGCCGGCGAAAAGAGCGCGCAACATTTTTGTTCACAGATATTACTCATAAGAACGCGAATAAAAGACTTCTGATAATTGTGGAGGTATCTCAAAAGAACTTCGGCGGCTGTTTTCATTAACACGAATAAACATTCAAACGCCAGTCACGCGCAATACTTGTGCGCCTTCTCGGGCTGTTCTGGATGACATGAGCGTAAGGTCTAGGCTCATTTTCAGCTGCGCCCCTTTCCACGACGGCAGCGCCCCCGTAGCTGCTTTCGATTGTAAATAGAGAGCCCCCACGCGCACCATGTAGAGCGGAAATGGAAAGGATCTCTGATGCATCGTCGCCGTTTTCGCGGGACCCCCTGACGCCATAGGTTGTCTCCGAAGTGGCGACCAATGTCCTGAAGCTGTCGACACTCCGCGTCGTCTAACAATGGCGCTTATCAAGAATGGTGGCAACGAGTGCCCGTTAAAGCAATTACGACATCTCTCTAGCATAATTTCCTAATGCCTGGCAACCAAGAGCCTTACATACCTTGTTCGCGGAGTGCCGCCTCGCCTTTGGAATAGCGGCTTCGTAGCTTCCTCCCCTTCTTTTTTGCTGTTTGGCTCATGCTAGAAAAAGCGCGTAAAGAAGAAGACGGAACGAAGAAACAACAAGGGTGAGAGTTGACGGACGATAAGTACCGATGACGAGTGGGAGCACATATGGGTCAAGAATTTTACCAGCAAAACGAGCATGCAGGGTTCCACGGAGTGCAGGAGGCAAATTGTAAGATAGCACCCGACGTGAGGTACTGCGGATGACAATAACGGAGAGAGATGATGTCGTATTTCTTTGCGATATAGTTGTTGTTAACGAAATCCTGGGTTAAAGGCTGAGCCCGGACCGCGGAGTAGTTCCCATTTCGCATGACATTTTAACGCGATGGCGTTAAAGTGTCCGTTACTCAGAAAATCTGGCATCGCCGTTGGGAGCGAATAATCACCAGCATGACCCTGGCAGCTGGTGCCCAGAGAGCAACTTAGGAGGCAGGTGGGCCACTCAAGTCAGGTGATCTTGGGGCGCCACCACAACCTGCCCTCCCCATTGTGAGGAAACCGGCCACTGTAGCCGGTGGCCGCTAAATGAACGATTTCTTCCTCGGAAAGACCAACCTGCCCCGCCCAAAGCCTAGAGGGGCGAGCACATGCCATTTAAGCGCAGTGGAGGAGGGGGAGACGAACTTTAATGACACAGGAGAGGCAGTGGTACATCGCTTATCCAGTGCACCACTGCGCCAGGAGGGGTATAACGACTCCCTCAGATCTATGCATGTAAAATAGAGAATGACGCATACCTTATGCTTTATGGCAATCAACTCTTTAGGCTATCATGTCGTACCATTAAGGCCGAGTTTAAGTGCCTCGTTCATTTTTTAGATTGGAAAATTGTTGCTTGGTGTGGGCCGTAGAAAAAGCCCGCCCCTATTTCTTTGTTTATTAAGGGTTTAAAAGCAAAAGAGACCGAATGAGAGGGAGCCCAGTCTAGTCTGAGCTGGGGCTCTATGCTTAGCATATAAGGCGGTTCTACTTAGGCTTCAACGAGTTATGCCGACGAGTAAAATAGCGCAAAGTTTGCTCTTTTTGTAAATTCAGTTATGCTTCCTCCACGTTTATTTATCTGCATACACATATATATATATATATATATATATATATATATATATATATATATGTGTGTGTGTGTGTGTGTGTGTGTGTGTGTGTGTGTGTGTGTGTGTGTGTGTGTGTGTGTGTGTGTGTGTGTGTGTGTGTGTGTGTGTGTGTGTGTGTGTGTGTGTGTGTGTGTGTGTGTGCGCGTGTGTGTGTGTCTGAAATTATTTCTCGGCTGAAGAACACCAGGAGGCGTGGTTACAGATGATGACAGCAGAGGATATATCGACAGCATGTATTTTTATATAATAATGTATAGATACACAAAACACAAAGACTATCAATACACACGACCCGGGAGCACTACTACTAGCGACAATTACTAGTGTTCTACGGTTAGCGGTCTTCGTTCGTGCTCACGGTCGGTTTGGTGTGGATGCGGCGGATGCGGGCGTTGCATGGATCCAGTAGCCGGCGTCGAGGTGGCTTTCGACGTGCTCAGGCTGGCGTCGCTGGCGGCATCGTTGGCTGCGTCGTACAAGATCCTGGTCCAAGGGCCCGTAGAGATGATGCCGGTATTGTTGGCGTCGGGGCCACCACTCGGATGGGTGGAAACAACGCTGGAGACACCGCAGGCTGTAGCAGGTGGTAGCGTCCTCCGTTGACTCCTCGGAACGGGCTAACGAACGGCACAAAGTACAGCACGAACGGCGCGAAGTACGTAGAACGCGAGATGAGTGGAGCAGTAGCCGGCGTCGCTCTCTTCCAGCCGAAGAGTCCCTGACCCGCCGGAGCCTCCGCTTCTCTGTTCTAACCCCCCCGTGCGTCACTCTCCCTTGCCCTTTTTATATCATTGGCGTTAGTGCCCGTAATCCTTGTCGTCGTCCTCTTCTTCTCCTCTCCACTAATCATCTCTCTCCGCCTCACCGAATGCTTCTTCTTCAACTTCTTTAGTCTTCGGTTAATCCACGTCATTCTTATCGCCAACCTCTTCGTCTTCTTCGCACCTCTCCCTTTCAAAATTTTATGTTAGACTCCTATTATATGTTACAAGGGCCCCTTCTCTCAAAAGTTTTACATGAAAAACTGCTCACGTCATTCTCATCTTCGGGCAATCTAGCCAACCGACTATCTTCTGTGGCGATTCTGGACCCAGCACACAACACACCGCAGACGTCCAGCACACACCAAAAGCACACCACTAACAAAGCACACCAAACTCAATTTTCGGAACAGTGACACACCACTCCCGTTGTCCGTACAGTGTTCTTAATAAACATGTTGATGTCCACAACGCAATACCTTGTATAATCATATGACACCAACAACACCAACTCCAACAACAAGATGAATCCCAGAGATATATATGTACAGCAACAACAACAAGATGCATTCTAGAGATATCTAAAGCTATTCAGTTGCCTCTATCTGTAGAGAGGTATAATTTGCAACACATGACCTCTGGTTTATATATATGACCTCAGCTATATATATATGGCCGCTCAGCTCCAAGGCTACACAGCAACAACGAGCAAAATAACATAGCCTCAGCTCAGCCGCTTTCTCTCTCTCCCTCTCTAGTTCCCTCCCCACCTGTTCTCGAGCCACTAGAGACCCCCTTCAATGCAGCCCGGCTTTAAAAATTGCCAATATGAAGTAATGGGCTACAGGGCAGCATTCTAAGGTGATATTACAGCATGAGAACAATGCTTTTACATTTTTCCTCTAGTATCCATCTCCCATGGCACTCCTGATAGACAATCATAGTAGAAGGATAACCATGTCAAGCTTCTGCAGTAATGCCGGTGTCACATGGCACTCCTCAGAGACTTGTCCAGCAAATACGTCTTATTTCACTTGATGAAAATAATATGAATGGAGTTATATAGTGCAGCTATAATGCACCTCAAAGATTAGAAACATTAATTGGACTTGACAGCTTTTCTTCTGTGGCCTCTCACTGTATAACGAAAGTAAAAACAGCGCTAATTATTACACAAACCACACAGAAAGAACAGACAGGACAGTGCCCGTCCTGTCTGTTCTTTCTGTGTTGTTTATGTAAAAATTTGTGCTGTTTTTACTTTTGTTACACAATGTTACACCAACTAGTCCAGCAAGAGGTACTGTTAAATGAACTTTTCACTGTAGTTGCAATATTTTTACTGCCTGTTGATCTGAGTGGAAATTAGGCACCGTCTACTGCAAACTACTTCAAGGTCTGTTGAATTATAGCCTGTGCACAAAAAAGCTAAAAGTGCTAAATGAAAAAAAGTGGATGTTCACCACAAATCGTTGCCTTTGTGATTATCTTGGTCAGTTTTGATTTTTTTTTCCATTTCACTTGCTTGGTAATGACACTGTGCAAGTTCAGTGAATATATTTGCTCTAATACACTTACAGGAAATTAGGAGCTTGTAGTGACCTGTTTGACTCAGCCTTTCGGCATGCTACCTGATATCATAGTTCAACAAAGCTTGAAAGAAACTGCATATACTATGGACACCAGATGTTTGCTTGCTTCTTTTTTCAAATGCCTTAGACATTAATGTGCAGGCACAGACAGAAGTAAACGGAGCGCGCCGCACAAGAAAGAACTGCTTTTAAGCGCCACCTAGCAAAACCACACGTAAGCTCAATATCGCGACACGCATATGCAGGCCCCCTACCAGCGCAGCCCTCTCATTGCTCCGCTCGTCTCGCATTCGGCCGTAGTCAGGGTCACACTGATGATGATTGTGGTCGGATGGTTGCACCCTTAGTAGCGAGCGGGCATTTCTGAGCGCACAGACCGCTGCCTTGATGCCACAAATCCCGCGGGGGCGACGCTATCATTATGTCGTTTCATCTGTGACAGCTGTAGGCGAATTCCATCGCAAATAGCGCGCATCCTTCGAACTTTACTTGCCTCTGGGATTCATTTCCATCTCGCTATAAACCAAATAAACTCAAAAACACTCGATCCACAACCGCAGTTTCGGGTTCTTTTAATACAGTTACCGTTCATTTTCGGCTTGCTCCTACGAGGACCCGACGGAGCGGCAAAGCATGCGCCCTGTGTGTCTGTACTGCACAACAGTGGTCCTGCATTGGAACCTCGCCTAGGAGGTCAGCTTAAAATGAGATGAAACCGCCGCTCTTGGCGCTTTCTGCAGCGCGATCCAGCGTCTCAAGGATAGTGACTGCTTTCAAATGTGCTCGATGCAGCTGTTGGGTTTCCACACCTATATTCTCAAACAGACGAATGTCTATATGTAACCGGTAGCAGTGAAGTAATACAGCTCGCACAGAAGAGTTTGGATCACTTGCCGGGTTCTGTCGTGGCTCATACTCTGATTAGTGGGCGATCACGGGTACTTATATGCCGAATTTCGCACGCGGGGCACGCAACAGTGACGCACTGCTGCCGCGGCATTCGTGTGGGTGAGACAGCGGGTGCTTGTAGTCATCCTATGATCCGAAGGTGCACGCCAAGTGATTACCATGAGCTCTGCTCCGCACATGACAGCGCGATACGCAGCGCACTGTCTCAATGGTGATAAGAGCAGGATCCAGTATAGGGGCAGTTTGTTTCGGGGGAGACAGGCAGGGTGCATGCACTAGTGATGCGTCAGCGCCTGGTAGGGACAAGGCGAATCATCAGTGATAACTGTAGAAAATTAACACAAAACTGCGGTATTATGCCGAGTGTTTCGAGCGCGTTTGCTTGCGAGTGAGACGCAGCAGAGTCCCAGCGGCAGCAAAGGTCGAAACACGCGTGTTGTTTGCGGCGCAAACACGCCTCCAGCTGTCTCAAACGAAGCGGCTTAATGATAAAGCCGTCCCCGCGCAATTTGCCTTATCAAGACAGCGGTCTTTGTTTTCCGAAATGTTCGCTAGCTAGACAGAGCAAGACCATCCGATCATGATCATCATCAGCACGACACAGACGCCGGACGAATGCGAGGCAAACAGAGCATTGAGAGGGTCGCGCCGGAAGCGGGCCTGCACATGCGCGTGGCGATTTCGAGCTTTCGCCTGGTTTGGCTAGGCGGCGCTGACACGCAGTTCTTGTGCGGCGCGCTCCATTTACTTCTGTCCGCACTTGTACATAGACCGCCCCGTGATATTTGCTCTATGACTGGTAAATAATTTATAATTGTCTTTCTCCTTGTTGTTTCAGTATTATCAACCGAACGATGGCTGCGACGTGTAGTTGGTTTTCAGGTCATGTCAAAAGCTAGAAAACTGGCAATATAACTGCTGCTATGGCATTTGTTGTCATTCCAGCTTTTGAAACAGGCTGTTTTAGGTGTTGTAGTGAATTAAAACTGCACATCGACTTTTATATTGTAGCCTTTTCCATGCCTCAGCAGACCTAAAGGCCAACTAGGCATCACAGCCATCATTCGGCTGATCAAGCCTAAACAACAGCAGAGAAGGAAATGGAATTATAAATTATTTCTATGATCAAACCAATAAATTATTTAATGGCAGGCAAATACCACTTCAGAATTCATGTATTCTAATGTCTAATGCGGCGTTTAAAAAAATATGTGACCAAGGTTACGTTTTAATAGTCCTTGAAACTTATTTTTCAGGTGTTGTCTATTTTACTGTTCTCAATTCGCAGAGGTAGCAGTGTTCAGTACTGCTTACCTTCTTTTTGTTGTTCTCTTTCCATTCATTGGTTGGGCCCTGTTTTCCTGTGTTATTTTGTGTTCTGTAATCGCATAGTGCATCCCTTCTTTTTTGTTTGTGCACCACTTCTGTTCAGTGTTTTTTTTGTGGCAGGCCTCATGACAGCTGGCAGCTTTCCTTTCAATTTTGCCTTCTCCTCGGACGGTGCTCATGGTACTAGACGAAATATAGTTTACTGAAAGGCTGAATTCTAAATTGCACAGCATCATTAGGGTGCCCTCTTCCCTTTTAGCACATGCCATTTTTGATGATGCCTACTGTTACCAAGAATATTACATTGACACAAATTTGTTTCACAAGTGCAGGGCATGCTTTGCTCTCATGTAGAGTTTGTGCATTTACAGTGTATAGCTTGTACATGGTCTCTTAGTTGGTGACTGACACAGTGGCCTCATTGGCTGACTTTTATATTATTATGAAGGTTAGAATTTGTTTTTCTCACTGCTGATGAGACTTAATGGAGCTTATGATGCCTTCAACAGTCATGTCTTTTTTATTGCTTTAGTTAGGATACTGAGGCTCAAATGAGCGAGCATCTGAGGCCAAAATACCAGCATAACTTCGTGCCGTTTGTCAGCTTTCTTTTTGATATGCACAACTGTTCAAGTAGGAAATAATTTCAGGTCTTAGTGGTCCTTCATTTGCTTTTGCTTTTCAGCCTTTATGCCAGATGTCAGATTTTGGGGGATAGTTTGTCACATCCTTCATCATTGAAGTGGGTAGCACAATGTACCAGCTGTGAGAATTGGTCATTGTAACTAAGCACCCCACCCTCCCTTTATGAGCACACCAAAGTTGAGATCTGATGGCAACTTTGATAAGTATTGACACCTGAAGTTGTCTTGTTACAAGCATAATGTTACGGACCAGTTTAAAATGACCTTGTGCTATTGGGTTAAAATCATGTTTTTGCTTGCTGTCAAACTCGCTCAACGGCACTTTCATTGTGAAAATTAGTATAACACTTGGAAAAGGCAGCCAGGTCCTTCAATGAATGTGAGTGGTGCACACTGGAATCCTGCTCCTGCAGCAAATCATGTGGGTCATATTGGAGGTTGTGTTAAAAAGTAATGAAGCATAGATATGAAAATGGTGATACACAGTTATTACCACTTTGTGGCCCTTGACCAATTTTTGGTTTTTAAAGGCACTGTACTAAAAAGAAACTGAAGTGCACTGGAGCCGCTGGAAACCTTTTGTGTGAAGAAAAGGCATACTGACTGTGCTCATGACAATTTGATGATTGTGCAAAATTTCAAAATGACCATTTTACTACTTCTTTATGAACATGTACTCTCTAGTGTCACATAAGGTGTAATGACAGAACTTGTCTCTAATTTTTCTTTGCACTTCAGTTTTGTTTCTATTTATAATTTGTATTTCTTAGCCTGAACACCACAGGCCAGGCACTCCTGTATTACTTTGTATAAGGAAACAGTGGCAAGTCAAGTGTCTGCGTGTGAGCCCCTCGTAGAACACTATTCTAAGGCACTAAGTTGTTTGCCTTGGACTATATCAATAGCTCATTCGCTTCTAGCTGAAAAAATAAGTAATGTTTCGTTCAATTTTGACTACAAGAACTTTGATAACTAGGCAGCATGTTGAAGACACATTAGATTTACTGCAGGGCAACCGGCATTAGTGCCTTGCTTGACAAGGGCATGAGCAAGAACTGCAATTAGAAAATTGCTCTTACCAGTCACTGCAAAGCCGCCGTGGTGGTTGAGTGGTTATGGCACTCGGCTGCTGGCCTGAAAGACGCGAATTCAATCCCGGCCGTGGCGGTCAAATTTCGATGAAGGCGAGATTCTTGAAGCCCGTGTACTGTGCGGTGTCAGAGCACTCTAAAGAACCCCAGGTGGTCGAAACTTCTGGAGCCCTTTATTACGGTGTCTCTAATAGCCTGAGTTGCTTTGGGACGTTGAACCCATATAAACCAAACCACAAACCAAACCAGTCACTGCGTGTTGATTTAAACACTGGCAGTGCTCCTACTATTTTTATTTTCAGTATTTGCTACCACACTTACTAACTGCGATTTTCAAGGATGAAGTCAACTTTTTTCAATAATTGTTCAGTTAAAGTTGCATTTTTTAAAATTCGAAGCAAGCAGTTGCCTTTTGTACTTCACACTGCTATCAGAACTCACCACTATTACATAACACCATCAACGTCAAGGTGCAAGTCTTGTGTTGGTAATAAACAAAATGATTTCTTACTTTCTTGCTTCAACAGGCGTTAAAGCATACTGCGGGTGTTGCTGTGAAGCGTACATATACAATTATCATATTCCTGGCTGCAAATTTGGCTAAGAAGTTTTATATGCGTGTTCTTTTTCCTTTAGGTGTATCTGAATTCAAGGTAGAGAAGGCAATGTATGTCACCGTGAAGGGAATCTTAAAGGATGCAGTATTTCACAAGAGAACTGCCATTCCCATCTGGTCAACAGAAGCAGTTGTACTATGCAGTTCCAGTGGCAAGTGCTCAGGAGATGACAGCGGAAGGCAGAGAAAAGGTTCTCCACAAGGCTAAGCATAGAGGGCTGGGATAGTCGGTTCTGGGAAGAATTATGAGGCAACATTCCAGCGCACAAAAAATATGTCCGGTGTCCGTGCTGTCTATCCTCCTCGTTCGTGTATTTTTGTGCGCTGGAGTGTGAAAAATGGATGCACTGAGAGGTAACTGCTAGCTGTAGCTGGATTTATCTCAGGGGAATATACTCACTCTATAAGTTTATGTGACAATTATGACTCAGGTTTGTTAGTGGTTTATATTACGAAAGTGCCAAACAAAGGATAAAGCCAAACATACAAGACGTGATCAAATAATTGTAGATGTTGTCTTCATGTGAAAGTTAATTGATGGGTTCAGTTAGCTCGTGTGAGGATGAAAGCAGCTCTATGTGCAGTGCGGCAGCGCATAATCAGTGAAATTACTCATAGTGAACAACATTTAGTGAATATGTACTTCTCATGCCATGGAAACAGAGGACGGACGGTACTTAGCAGCCATTTGCCCTGAAGCTTGGATTTTAGGTTCTGAGGCCTAAGTGATGCTGATTCAGTATAGGCATCCGTGGGTGCCGCCACATTTGCCACCGTCCATGAATCCTCTGGTTGCCTCTACTTAACAATGAATATTTGTATGTTATAACTTGTAGCCATCACTGAAAGCATTTTGCATGAAAATAAGCTTGACTTGAATGCTAGCTGGCCTATTGTTTAACTGTCAGATGCCATGATGGAAGTGAGTATTAGAGTCCATCATGTAGCCCATATTGAGCCCCTGTTTGCCCTTACCTTCTCTGCTCTCTTGTCTAGCTGTTATGCATAAAGTTTTACACGTCACGTTCTAACTTCGGCTACTTCAGTTTACATGTAAAAAGATTTTGGCTACTTTTTACTCAAGCATAGGTGTGCTTGAGCACTCTTTCGCTAGCTTTGCTGCATGCTTTGTAAAAATAGTTTGTAGCATTGAATATGACAAAGCATATCTCAGCCACTTTTTTTCACACTTATCAGGGACGGCCCAGTGAGGCCTGTAGAGATGGCTCGAACCGGTTGCAATACTTTGTTGCATACATGTTGGGAGGAATCATGTGACTTGTGAGTTACGTATATGTGTGGAAGTAAACATTGCTACTTTGGAAAAGGCGCCGGTCTGCCATACAATGTCAGCGAAGCTCAACGAACCCCACTTGGTCTAAACTAATTTGGAGTCCTGCACTACAGTGTCCTGAAGCCATTATTGTTTTCTGCCTTGCTGTGAGAAGCGGCTCTTGCAAGTGATCTGCCTGCTTAGAACCAGTCAACTTGTTAAGCTTATTCACTTAACTCATAATCAACCCGGACATTTTTATAACTGAAACCCTAACGCCTGGATGCACCAAAAGAAGTGCATCTCACTGGAAGACAGGGCGTGCTAGGCACTATAGTGGGCAATGCACAGTACGCAGAATCTAGTGTGGGTTTTGTATGTGTGCAAGTGTCTGCAGGTACTCTGTAGTCAATTGCACCAGAGGCTCAGGATGTGTATAGCAAGCTATACCTAAACAAAGCTCATGTGCGCTCAGGCAGCTTTGGTTTTAATACATCCAGCAGAAAAAATAATCTGCCAGCTTTTTTTGCACATCTGTTGGGGTTTTACCTGTGCCAGAGTTCATCGCATCTTGTTTAAGGTTTCTTTTCGAATCATTAACATTCCACCCTTGTCATTTTGTATGTGGCATTCAGTTGAAAATAAATTTTAGCAGTCGGCTTTTTATGCTCTGCTGCCACTTTTTCGGAAGAAATGAAGAGGAATAATTTTCTAAATAGATGCAGCCAGCCATGCAGTGCTTTACAGTTCTGCACCCTGTGTGCATAAAAGTCTCAATACATCGATTTCGTCACCCTGAAATATACTCGCATCAGATATTTTTTTTAGTCGAACTACATCTTATCTCCTTTTTGTGCCCATCTTTATAGGCATCTTGTAATCATTTCTGTAATTTCTTAATTTCTCTTATTTTTTGTTTTCTGCAGCAGTAGAATTTTCATATCAGTTGATTTCTCTAGGCTACCAAGTATTAGTATCTCTGAACCTGGTAATGAATCAAATTACCGGAGATGCTAGAGTGCTGTTGATTGCCTCAGAAAGCCTGTCTGTGTTAGAAGGACTGTCATGCTCAATTACAGCTGCAATGCCAAAATATGATAGGAATTCAAATTATGATGCAGGTGTACCCAACTGTGTTGTAAATATATGCAGTTAGCTATGAAAACAAAAGAAAACCACAACGCAATAATTCACATTTTCATTCAAACAGCATGAAGATGAACAGGGGCAAGAAAGGAGGCACCTCAAAGTGTTTTTCGGTATCTTCCCCTTTGTCCGTGTTCATCGTTGTACTGTGTGAATGAAAGTGTGAAATACTTGCACATCCAGACACTGATTTCAAGCAAATTATTGCATGTGGGGTGTTTTATGTGAGTACCATTGATTTACTATAAAGCAGAAGACAGTTGATTTACTGCAGAGGCATTGCAAGTCGTATTGAATGTGTACTGTATGTTTCCACCACTGAGCTAAATTTAATAGCAGTATTTGCTGGTTGTCTTTGCACTGTGATTATTGTAGTGTATTTCACACAAATTCGTGATTTTGTTCTGTTGTTCTTCAGGCATTGTGGCTACACAGCTGGAGTCAAGCTGCTATCAGGGAAATTCAACCTATTCGACTTTGTCAGAAAAGATGAACGCTATGTTGCAAGGGGCCTCCATCTTGACTATACTGCCAATTTTGTCTACCAATGAAGCTATGGATGCATTTGTGCAAATGTGAGCATTTTTTTCTTTGTTTACGATACGTGCTTGCTCTTCATCTTCGGCAAGAACAGAAATGATTTGGTTATGTGCATGCTCCAGTGTACAATCATGTGAAAAATTATGACGCTGCGAGTGTGTGCCACACTATGCCTAACTGCGTGCAGGGGCCATCTGATGAAATGCTCGTGCCATCAAGGCCGGCGCAGCGAGATTGATGGATGTTAGTGCACCTGACTCGACATCAGAAGTGCTTGCCGTTTTACACCATTTGGCATGCATTCGCTGGGATCTCTTAATTTTTCTCACGATAGTATGTCCAAACTCACAGCATCTCAATCAAGACATTCTACGGTATACCAACCACACCAAATCGAATGGTACATCGACCACACCAGAAAACACCAAACGAAACCACACCAGAGCCGGTATCAGACAACCGGGTCGCAGCTCAGAAAACCAGACCAGAACACACTAAAGCACACCACACTACGCCACATCAGAACCCGTGTCTGAAAATCCTGGTCTAGTCGGAACACCAGACAAGGTCACACCAGAACCCGTCTCTAAAAAAAGCCAGTTTGGTGTAAACACCAGAAACGGGCTGGTGTTTTTTTTCGACTGAGTATATGGCAATTCTTTCAATTGTGCCTATGAACTAGTGGCAACGTATTGATTCCTTTTAATATAATTTTGATGCATAGTGTTTTGTTCAGCTGTAGTTTAACCTGAGCCCTCTACATATGGTGAGTCCACTTCAGATTAAGTTGGGACTTCGAAATTGCCTAATGTTGCATTTGGATTTGTAGACCTGAAAGCTTCATTTTCTACAAGTGTATTTGAAAGAGGATTTGCTGTATATAATATCTAGCCTACTACAAGAAATTAGCACAAGCATTAGCCTTGCTGTTCATAGTGGCAGCTGACGGTTATGTTCTTACATCACTCATTTAGCTCCTGACTACAATTTTGCCATGGTTCAAGGTGACCTTAAAGTAATGGCTTCACTTTTTCCCCCTTATCTTATTGTTTGGGAAGCGTAGGCAATTGAGTCGTGCATAAAAGAAAGTTAATATGATGATGCAAAGATCGGCGTTTAGAAGACAACAGAGAATTCAGTTATCATTAAGCTGAGTCACACCACTGTGATCATAGATTTCTTTGAGTCCTCTGTATTATCCTGTTCTACATCCTTCTGATTTTTTGTTGACTTGCACATGGTTCCTCGAAGAGAGAGTTTTATGAATGGTTCAATGTATGGTTTTCATGGCATAGTTCACTTTGTATAATCTGTATAATCTATTTCAGATCAAAAAGGTAGCACTCATTGGGAGTGAGCCAGCTGATGAGGCTACAAAACTTACGAAGACTAGTGAATACTCCTGTGGCCCTTATGTACACATTGAAGGGGCGGGGCGAAAAAGAATCATTTAAGTACCTACGGCTGTAGAGCGCAATTTTTGGTGAGTACATGTGAATCTTCTGAAGGTTATAGACATTTTGTGAACAAACCATCTAATTGCAGGAAAAAGCTCTTTTCAATCTACCTGTTGTGGTCTTCAGCACTTCCGTTATCAATTACTGAGTAGCCATCCAAATTTAAAGGACTATAGGTACCAAACTTTTGCTTGTGCGTTTTCTTCTTTCAAACCATGCGTTAGACATTCTATACATGTACGACCACTAAATAATTTATTATTTAATTTCATAGTGGTGGTTCAAAAGTGCAAACACACACGGACCAAGAGACGAGACAAACAATCCGGCACTGATCTTACAACTGATTTTTTATTAGGAAGAAGCACGTCATATATATACACACAGAAAAACAGCGCACATATGCGATGTCAACAACATTCGTAGTACTAGTAAAAGGTAAAAACTGCTTTAAAAGCATGCGTGTATCTGCAGAACCGCTACCCACTATGTAGCATATTGATTTCTCGAAGCGATAATGTAACAGATGGCGTACTCACGCACCCATTACTTTTTCTGATAATATGAAATGCCTCAGCTACTTCTCTAGTGCGCTGGTCAGAATGAGCGAACAAAACATCAGTATCGTCAAAAAATGGCGTACATTTGCACGTGAAACAATGCTTAGCTAGGTTAGTTTCTTTCTTAAATAATTAGCGTGCTGCCTGAGCCGCACGTTAACGCAGTGGCCAATCTGGCCTATGTAGGTAGGGCCACAGGACAGGGATTTGAAACACTACGCCAGTCTTACAGGGAACATATCTAGTTTCATGATTTATGTTGCAAGCATTTCTTCTGCGCCCTTCATGCTTTCTTTGAACTGCAGGCCCCACTCTTTCTAGCTTGTTAGGTGCAGGGTACAGAACCTTTACCCTATGCTTGCTCCCCACTCTTTTTAATCCGGTGCGACAGCGTGTGGACATATGGCATAACCACTACCTTTCTTCTCCCTTCTTCCGAACCCTTTTCCAGCCCCGAGGTACTTGCAGACGATTTCAGCTCATGGAGGACTTTGTCTGCACTCGAAACGAGAACTGAGTCCCAGAAACCAGCTTCCCTACATCTGTATATTTGGGCTAAGAGACTGGGCATCATTTTATGATAAGAGTTCTTGACTGCCATGCCTAAGCATCCTGTAACTATGCCACTTTTTACAAGCTTTCAATGATAGGGCCTGTAATTCAAAAGGGGCTTTTCACTTCTAGGGGAATACTGCCAACTGACATGGTTGGGTTCGAAAGAGAATTTTAAATCAAGGAATTGCAAGACTTTTTCTTGAGTGTCTTCATCTGTGAACTTCAGCCCCGTCCAATTACGTGCAAAAACATCAAGAACATTTGACACAAATTCGGGGTTCACTGACCTAGCCAGCACCAGGTAATTGTCCACATAACCGAAAATGTGTATGCAATAACCGGCTAGATCAGTCTCAGCTTTCATATCAACCCGGCTTAGATAAATGTTACTGAGAATGGGAGCTACCTTGGCACCTATGCACACACCCGATTTTTGCATATAAGGTCGACCATCCCACTCAACAAGCGTGTTACTCAGGTAGTAAGATAACAGTTCCAGAAAGGAACCTTTGTGATTCAACACTCATTTTGGAGCACGCACTCATTGTTGTCCTCCGTAATACATTGCTGAACATACTGGTTTAGTGCGAAGTGTGAACCATCACGTAGTGCCAGGCTCTCATTTCGCTGTAAATCAACTACTGCCTCAGAATTAGGTACGAGAAACGGATCCTTTACGCGAAGTGACGACAAATGTTTTCAAAGATAGGTAGACACAATCAACTGCCAAGAAATGTGCTCAGAGACGATTGCGCGGAAAGGAACGTTAGGCTTGTGTGTCTTAACACTAAAGAAAATTTCTAGCACCGATGTTCAAAGAAGGCGATGACTTTACTATGCAAGTTTTAAGTATGAAGGTATAGCACTTGTCGTCACTTCGCGTAAAATATCCGTTTCTCGTACCTAATTCTGAGGCAGTAGCGGATTTCCTCCGAAATAAGAGCCGCGCACTATGTGATGGTTTTAGCGTAGATGTGGTTGATTTGTTTTATTCTCTTCTACACTTTGAATTAATCCAGTATGTTCAGCATTGTATTACGGATGAGAGCGATGAATGTGTGTTCCAAGATGAGTGTGGAATCATAACGGGATCCTTTCTTTAACTGTTATCTTACTACCTGAGTTGAGTGGGATGGTCGTCTTTATATGCAAAAATCGGGTGTGTGCATAGGTGCCAAGGTAGCTCCCATTCTCAGTAACATTTATCTAAGCAGGGTCGATATGAAAGTTGAGACTGATCTAGCCGGTTATTGCATATGCATTTTCTGTTACGTGGTTGATTACCTGGTGCTGGCTAGGTCCATGAATTGCGAATTTGTGTCAAATGTTCATAGTAGTGCACGTAATTGGTCGGGGCTGAGGTTCGCACATGAAGTCCCTCAAGAAAGAGTGTTGCAATTCCTTGATTTAAAATTCTATTTCGAACCCAACCATGTCTGTTGGCAGTATTCCTCTAGAAGTGAAAAGTCCCTCTTGAATTACAGGTCCTTTCATTCAAAGCTTGCAAAAACTGGCATCGTTACGGGATGCTTAGGCATGGCAGTAAAGAAATCTTATCATAAAATGATGCCCAGTCTCTTAGCCCAAATAGAGAAGATGTAGGGAAGCTGGTTTCTGGGACTCAGTTCTCGTTTTGATTCCAGACTTTCCTCCATGAGCTGAAATCGTCTGCAAGTACCTCGGGGCTGGAAAAGGGTTTGGAAGAAGAGAGAAGAAAGGTAGTGGGTTATGCCATACATCCACACGCTATCGCACCTGATTAAAAATGGTGGGAAGCAAGCATGGCTTAAAGGTTCTGTTCCCTGCACCTAACAAGCTAGAGAGTGGGGATTGCAGTTATAAGAAAGCATGAAGGGCGCAGAAGAAATGCTTGCAACATGAATCATGAAAATAGATATGTTCCCTGTAAGACTGGCGTAGCGTAACAAATCCCTCAGTTCTGTGGCCTTACCTACATAGGTCAAATTGGCTGCTGCGTTATCGTGCGGCTCATGGAGCACGCTAATTTTTTATTAAAGAAACTAACCAAGCTAAGCAATGTTTCATGTCCAAATGTGCGCCATTTATTGACGATACTGATGTCTTGTTCGTTCATTCTGACCAGCGCACTAGAGTAGTAGCTGAGGCGTTTCATATTATCAGAAAAAGTAATAGGTGCGTGAGTATGCCATCTGTTAAATTATCGCTTCGAGAAATCAATATACTACTTAGTGGGTAGTGGTTCTGCATATATTCACGTGCTTTTAAAGCAGTTTTTTTCCTTGTACTAGCACTAGGAGTCTTGTTGACACTGCGCATGTGCGCTGTTTTTTCGTGTGCGTATATACGGCGTGCTTCTTCCTAATAAAAAAATCTGTAGTAAGTTCAGCGCTGGTTTGTGTGTCTCGTCTCTTACATGGTCCGTGTGTGTTTGCGCTTTTGAACCACCACTATGCATCAACACGAACTAACACAATGTGCAGTGTTTCTGCAATTTAATTTCTTTTTGACGCTGTTTAGGTTCCTTCAGTCGAACGATGACTGAACGTGTAGTTGATGTTTAATTCACGTGAGGCATAAAAAATAGATTATATTATTGCTGACAGGTCATTTTTTGTCATTCCAGGTCTTGGAAGAGGCTGGAATAAATGTCGTCGTCAATTAAAACTACATATCAGCGATTGCATTAGTTTTTCTAGTTTTATCATGTGACCACAACATCAACTTGACGAAAGTCGGTGTCCGGTCGATGAAACCAAAACAGCATAAGAGAAGAAATTCGATTATAAATTATTTAGCGGGGTTGTAGGCAAGTACTACCTGGTAATCCATGTATTTCATTATATAATGCATCATTTGACAGAAGAAAACAAGCAATAAATTTTGGGTGTCTATATTTTTTTAATGGCTCATGCACCTTTCGGTTATTTTTATTATGAATATTTATGTTTATTATGGTTACGGTTATATACAGCAAACGAAATTTGCTGATATTTCAAGCATTGCACATTGTAGAATTCCATACGGCTATGAAGCATTTCCTGAAAGATGTGACTGTAATACTTTGGAAAGTGATTTTTATCCACCATACTGAATATCAATTTGATGTGTATTTATTTGTTCACTTTTACATCTGCTATGCAGCGCAGATTCCTAACAGCCACCATGGAAGGCAACAACAGAGTGGCTGCGTTGATGCTGGGGGCGAGAAACTGGGATGGCGGTCGGAAAGTTCGGATGAAGGGAGCGTACCCTTCACCCCAATAATTGGGGCTTTGTATGCAAGAATGCCCAAAATGTCTTGCAAAACAAATAAATAAATAAGAAGCCTTCTTACTTGCATTGTAATTTCAGCAGTAACATGTACACAAAAAATACTGATGAAGTGAAGAAGACCTCTCTGATTTGGCAAGGTGGTCCTTAAGTCTAATTGGGTCAGTGGGCCCAAAGGCATACAGATATTGGTTCTATATGGGTTACCTTTGTTGATTTCCCGCAAGTTATCACCTAAGAAGCCCACTGGGACCAGAAAGGCTAGACCACAGGGGTCCAGTACGGGCTAGCCCACGGGTGCCCAGTAAGGGCTATCCCACGGATTCCCGGCACGGGCTAGCCCAAGGAGGCCCGGCACGGGCCAGCCCACAGAAGCCCGGCACGGGCCAGCCCACAGAGGCACGGCACGGGTCAGCCCACGGAGGCCCGGCACGGACCTGCCCAAGGGGATCCAGCGCGGAGCCTTGTGGGGCTATGCAGTAAGTCCACTGGGCAGCCCTTGAGGGTCCCCCCCCCCCCGATGCCGAGTTGCAAATCCCGCACATATCCCACGTCAGGCCCCTATGGGCAGCCCGTGCCGGGCCCACAAGGGCCCGCAGTTCAGATCCCCATTTGTGCTACTGGGGTATATATATATATATATATATATATATATATATATATATATATATTTAAGATAAGAGAAGTGGGCACTTCTACAGAGACACACTTATTTATCAACGTTTAAACTGCGGTGGGGTCTTCAGGACTGTAGTGGTTTCGCGTCCGATAGACGTTTTCTGTTTGTGAGCTGCAGAAGAGGGAGAAAAGAGTGTAACAAGCAAATAACAACAACGGTTAAAAAATTTAACAAAAAATAAAGAAATAAAGAAATAATAAAGATTGTGTTGAAGGAAGCAAACAGCGACAATATTCGGGGAGGAAGCAAAAAATAGGAAGAAAAGAAAAAAGGGGGTACTAGTATAGTAAGGAAGGATGGGGTACAAAAGGAGATGGCGAAACGAGAGAAAAGGAGAGGAAGACGGTGCTGGGGACATGGGAAGCGCGGCACAGGCGTACGAAAGTAAAACGTGCAAACAAAACACACAAACAAAATGCACAAACACAAAGAAGGGGGCTGCTGCAGAAGCATGGCCAAAGAGGCTCCGCTCCGCAAATGACACTGGCAGCGACAAACAGTCCAAACCAGGCGCCTTTTGGGGGTTTCACCGATTTCCGGTGAGCCGAGGGCTAGAACGTTAAGGAAGGAGTGCGCTACATTAACGAGCACATGTGTAATAACTTACTCAGGGGGTCTGGGTTGCCCAGAACAGTGCACCCTCTCCCTGGGCGGGTCGTTGAACCGACTTCGTCGGGAACATTTGTTTGTAGGGGAGGAGGGCTGGGCTAGCTGTGTACAAAGATTTCAAATTGTCGGAAAATGTATGAAAGAACGTCAAAGCTTATGAATACTGCACGAGGCAGGATAGTGTAAGTAAGGAGGGGTATGATTGCGTGGGATATACACTAGGAGATATAAAGTGTATATCGGAGATAGACAATTAACAAGAAGTGTAGTATTATTTTGTTTAGAGGTCGTGAATAAAAAAAAAGGGTACCAGGCTTTTCGTTAAACCCTTCTTGAATATTATTAAACGTGTGGATAAAAGAGGATTCACGTTGTTCACGTTCTCGCCTGTTTTTGAAGCCCCCTTAAATAATTGTTACATTTAGTTGGTCAAATGGGTGTCCTTTTGCGTTTACATGCTTGGATAGGGGAAGATTTGGGAGAGACTTGGTGTGTGCCCCGTGATTGTTAAATCGAATGCGGAATGCAGTGTTTGTCTGTCATACGTATTGCTGATTACACACAGTGCATTCAAGAAGGTAAATAATGCTTGATGAGTCGCAGTCAAAGTTGATTGAATGCTGGAAGACTGACATCGTACTAGTTGCGGGACACGTAGTCTGCATGTGTTTGCAAACTTTGCAGCGACCTTTACCACAGTGTTGGCATCCATATATTGGGGTTTTGTGTTTCTTGGAGTGCACTACATTTTTCTGATTGTTTTTATCACGCCTGTAAATCACGCGGGGTGCGCATGTAAACATTTTGGATAGTCGTTGACTTTGCTGGAGAATAATAAAGTGATTATTAAGAATTCTGTTTATGTTCGGAGCGTTACTGTTAAATGTGAGATAAAGATTTGAAGTGTAATCATTTCGCAAAAGCACCGAAGTTTGGGCCAGTTGGTAATCATCCATCTTGAGAAAACGAAGCAGCACGAAAAAACGGGGACGAAAAAGACACACATACGACAGGACGCAGCATTCGTCCTGTCGTATGTGTGTCTTTTTCGTCCCCGTTTTTTCGTGCTGCTTCGTTTTCTCAAGATGTAATCATTTCGGTTATCTATTGGGTGCCCCTGGAGTATTCCACTGCGCTTCAGATTTGAAGCTCGGCTTATGGCGTCATCAATAAGGAAACGTGGATAGCGCTGTGTTAGGAGCACGTTGCGCATGTGTTCGGAGTTTTCATGAAAGTCTAGGTCATTGGAGCAGATTCTTCGAAAACGATGGGCCTGCGAATCATGGATGCTGGTTTTGAAGTGACGGGGATGGGCGCTTTGAAAATGTAGATATTTTTGTGGGTCGGTTGGTTTTCTATAAACGGTTGTACGAACTTTCCCCTTGTCCACCAGAATGTCAACATCAAGAAAATTGATTTGACTGGCTGAGTAGGTGTACATAAACTTTATGTTTGGGTGTGCGGAGTTGAAACTGTGGTTCCGCCCAGCGAGTGCGTCGGGACTGATACACAGGCCGCGTGAGTACTCCGCCTCCGTTGTTCTCATATCACCGGCAGCCCTGTTTCAAAACTTCAGCTTTTCATAAATTACGAAAAAAATGATAAGCGTCTTAGACATGACATTCATGTTAAAACCTTAAAAACGTACCTTCATGCTAATATTGTACCGAAAGGTCTGCAAGTGAAGCTGATACCAGCAATGAATAATCTATCAGAATGAGACAAAAAGAAATGGAACGACAGATTAAAATTAGCTTTCCTAGAGTTACTCAAAATCACAATTCGTCATCTGAGAAAGCTTCGGTGATACTGGGAACAGAGGAGTGTCGGGCTCGGGATAATCTGGTTGTTTCCGCGCTGGAGGCCGAGGAACTAGATTGTTTCAAAACAAAAAAAAACTTCAGAGATAGGAATAATCAAAATTAGAAAATTTACACGCGACAAATTTGCCATGACGAATGAATGAAAGAAGTACTAAGTGCGGTTGGATCAAAAGTACTAAGTGCGGTTAGATCAAATTCTCTGCACCCCGATATCGCTCAGTCAAAGGTCAGCCAAGGGCAAACACTCTCAAAACAGGGCCATCACAGTGTCGACAACATCACCAATAAATCTCTAACACCGCTCACAGAGTATGAGCGAGCCGTCCTATCTAGAGGGCTGACGTTTTGCCCCCACACAGGCAAATACAATGAATTCCATCTCCTGAAAGATGTTGACGACTTCGCCAGAAAACTTCGCCTGAGAGAATACATCTTTGATAAGCCCGAAACCCCTCCCCCCCCCCTAAACTGGTACATCCACCCAGCTAACCAAAATTGGACTCCCAACATCGGGCGGGAAAAACACTTGGATATCTTATATTAAGGCAGCTGAAAATAACATTATTGAAAATTTTAAAAAAACACAATTTACGACCACACAATCTTTCTAAAAGAGATTGTACTTCTCTAGAGGCGCTCAGCAACCATACCGACAGCGTCATAAAGCCAGCTGATAAAGGCGGAGGCCTTGTTATCTTGAACAGGGATGACTATATAGCAGAAGGCATCCGACAGTTTTCTGACAATAATTTTTATAAACAACTTCATGGCGACCCCACCGAGGAGTCCTCAAAAGCTATATCTGACATTCTCCTCCACCTCACGAAACACAATGAAATCTCCCCGAAACTATGCAAGGCACTCACGGCTACCCATCCTTCTCCTGGGCGTTTTTACATGCTCCCTAAATTACATAAAGCCGGTATTCCTGGACGGCCAATAATTTCAGAAATCGGCACCACCACAGAACCAATATCAAAGTACATTGACACTCTAATTAGCCACATTCCAGCCACACATCCATCCTAAATCAAGGATACAAACCACTTTCTCTGCCAGATAGACAATATAACATTACCTGAGGGAGCCTTTCTTGTGAACATCGATGTAACATTCTTATACACAAACATTCCCTATGCCGACGGCATTGCAGCCCATTTAGAATCTTATGAACAGCAGAGACATCATGAATCTCCAAGCCCAAATGTCTTAGGAATACTAGCCAAATTTGTGTTGGAATATAATACCTTCGAATTGGATCTTCAATATTATCTACAAGTTAGTGGCACCGCTATGGGAACGATAATGGCCCCAAATTATGCCAACATCGTCATGCATCATATAGAATCAAAATTTTATTCTTCTTGTCCAATAACAGCCGTAATTTTACAGGTGCTATTTGGATGATATTTTTATAATATGGACAAACACAGAACAACAACATATCCATTTCACTGACAGTTTCAACTCTGTACACCCAAGCATTAGGTTTACGCGCACCTACTCAGCCAGTCAAATCAATTTTCTTGATGTTGACATTCTGGTGGACAAGGGATGAGTTCGTACAACCGTTTATATAAAGCCAACCGACTCACAAAAAATATCTACATTTTCAAAGCGCCCATCTCCGTCACTGCAAAACCAGCATTCCTTATTCACAGGTCCATCGTCTTCGAAGAATATGCTCTAACGATATAGACTTTCATGAAAATTCCAAAAACATGCGCAACGTGCTCTTAACACAGCGCTATGCACGTTCCCTTATTGATGACGCCATAAACAGAGCTTCAAATCTGAACCGTAGTCAAATACTCCAGGTGCACCGAATAGATAACCGAAATGATTACACTACAAACCTTATTCTCACATTTTACAGTAACGCACCGAACATAAACAGAATTCTTAATAAGCACTTTAATATTCTCCAGCAAAGTCAACGACTTTCGAAAAAATTTCCATGCGCACCCCGCGTGATTTACAGGCGTGCGATAAATATTCAGAACCATCTAGTCCACTACAAGGAACACAAAACCCCAAAATATGGATGCCAGCCCTGTGGTAAAGGTCGCTGCAAAGTTTGCAAACACATGCAGACTACATGTTCCGCAACTAGTACGAGGTCAATCAATGGTAGCTTTGACTGCGACTCATCAAACATTATTTACCTTCTTGAATGCACTGTGTGCAATCAGCAATACATAGGAAAGACAAACACTGCATTCCGCATTCGATATAGCAATCACCGGGCACACACCAAGTCTCTCCCAAATCTTCCCCTATCCAAGCATGTATATGCAGGACACCCATTTGACCAACTAAAAGTAACAATTATTCAAGGGGGCTTTAAAAACAGGCGAGAACGTGAACAACGTGAATCCTCTTTTATCCACACGTTTAAAATTATTCAAGAAGGTCTTAACGAAAAGCATGGTACCCTTTCATTTATTCACGACCTCCAAACAAAATAATACTACACTTCTCGTTAATTGGCTCACTCAGATATACCCTTTATAACTCCTAATGTATATCCCACGCAATCATACCCCTCCTTACTTACACTATCCTGCCTCGTGCAGTATTCATAAGCTTTGGCGTTCTTTCCTTACATTTTCTGATAATTTGAAATCATTGTACACAGCTAGCCCAGCCATCCTCCCCTACAAACAAGTATTCCCGACGAAGTCGGCTCAACGACGCGCCCAGGGAGAGGGGTGCACCGTTCAGTGAAACCCAGACCCCCTGACTAAGTTCTTACACATGTGCTCGTTAACGTAGCCCACTCCTTCCTTAACGTTCTAGCGCTCGGCTCACCGGAAATTAGTGACACCACCCAAAAGGCGCCTAGTTTGACCTGTTCGTCGCTGCTAGTGTCATTTGCGCAGCGGCCCCTCTTTAGCCACACATCTGCTGCGGCGCCCTTCTTTTGGTTTGTGCATTTTGTTTGTGTGATTGTTTTCACGTTTTGCTTTTGTACGCCTGTGGTTGTCGCGCTGCCCATGTCCCCCGCGCTCTTTTCCTCTCCCTTTCTCTCGTTTCGCCATCTCCTTTTGTACCCTAACTTTCCTTAGTATACTAGTTCCCCCTTTTTTCTTTTTTTTCTGTTACTTGCTTCCTCCTCGAATATTGTCCCTGTTTGCTCCCCGCACCCCCATCTTTAATATTTATCTATTTTTTATATTTTGTTCAAATTTTTGAACTGCTGTTGGTATTTGCTTGTTACACTCCTTTCTCCCTCTTCTACAGCTCACAAACATAACGACCATCTGACGCGAGACCACTACAGTCCTGAAGACCGCACCGCGGTCGAAACGTTGATAAATAAATGTCTCTCTGTAGAAGCGCACACTTTTCTTAAATCTTTATTCTGCGGAGCCAACGCAACCTACATATATATATATATATATATATATATATATATATATATATATATATATATATATATATATTAAAGCTGCCGATATGCGCTCTGCTGTCATTGTCTACAACCACGCCTCCTGGTGTTCTTCAGCACAGGACTACTTTATTGGAATACCTTAGACACCTTCCTTAGGGAAAAGAACATCGAAATTCTACTATGAGGACAAAGTTCGGCTTAGTAGAGCATCTCTAGGGCCAGCTTTCGCGTTCTATGGGCTGCTCATAAGTCACTATTAGTCACTAGCGTAAGCCATAGCTTAGATTTTCCGGTCCTTCCGTGCAGCAGTGCCCGGATATAATGGAATGTAAGAGCTTGTGTGGACTCCGCGTTTGATCTTATCCGCGATATGCACACCGCCTGCATAGACCTGTTTCAAATTCGGCAACTAGAACGAAAATGATTGGCCTAGTTGATAATAACGCAGAGCGCTTTTCAATCTGTGATTTCACATCCAACGCGTACCCAGCAAAGTCGATCGAAGGAACACATAAGTTTCCTTGATGTGCGCATAGGCAAGCCATGATTAAACGCTACAGAACTGATACACGGAATGTGTACATGGTGATGTGACCAGCGTACTTTTAGATCGAAGACAATAATTGTTACGTTTTGACTAAAATCAGCAGTTTTGCTTCCATCGCGGCAACAGCTACCATGTGACCTCACGTCACACACCATCTCAGCGCTCCCTATTGGTCAGTCGCAGAGCGAAAACATCTCTCTGCGATCTAATTTCGACAGGACAGAATTCGATCACAAGCCACCGGCGGCTAGACCGACGGCTATCCCCAGTCGCGGACCGACAGCATTTGCAGAGTAGCAGGCGAAAATCGCATGCATCTGAAATGTGCCTTGCTAGGTGCACCCCTCCACCATCCTCCTCCTCCCACTATACCTCCTGTACCTTCGACCTGCACTCCGTACGCCGTTTGTACGAGCGCATGCTGTTGTTACTCATAGGCCGCACAGGTCAGGAGACATAAGCAAATGCCGGAGGCTTTGCTTTTAAGGCCCTTTTCATATTGTAACGTGATGGATAGGCAATGAAAACAGAACATGACAGATGGCGATGGTATAATTTAATCGTGGCAGGCCTAGCGCGAGTGCTCCTTGCCGCACCATTGCCAACTTTGTAGTCTTCTAGGCTGTGACACTACCCGGACCACACAGTGGTCGATCCGATCGCGAGAACTAGAAAAATGACAGCGGCGATGAAACGGACATGACGATCGGCGTGACACGAAGGATGAACACAAAAGACAAGTTCTAGGGTTCTTTGTCACGACAAAAGGCGTGAGCAGATGCTGATCGGATGAGCGCTGATCTATGTAGGTTCGGGGCCATAGGTCGCCTTGAGCCTGCTGGCGAGGCACATGAACGCATCGAACGACATGGGCAGAGAGGTGTGTTCGAAAATGTTCGCGGCTTCTAATGTAGGCAGTGTAACAGGTTCTAGTATCGACGGTGTCGCGAATTCGCCGTGTCTTCTGGTCGGAGCGGGGGACTGGGCTGGGGTGACGGTGAAGTCGGTTCTGGTTTGGCGGGCTGGTGCACGGTCAAGCAGTGCGGACAGGAACACACTACCGATGACCACGGCAAGCGCAGGAAGCCGAAGTGCGAGCATCAGCATGGCGATGATTACCCCGCACCTAACATCAAATGTTACGTGACGGCAAGCCGAAGAAAACAGGACTACATGACAGATGGCGACAGCATGATTTAATGCCTGCGGGCTTAGCGCGAGTGCTCTGTGCCGAGCTACTGCCCACTTTGTCGCCTTCTAGTACGTGACAGATCACATTTTTTTAACAAATAAAGGGCAATAAAAGAAAATAATTCTAATTTGTGCGTCCGGGGTAATGAAAACGCCTTAGATATAGCAGCTGCTGACAGTGCAAGCATATTACATATCTTCCCATGGAACTCACTCTCCAACCAGCAATAAGTACCATAGAAAAAGCGAAACTAAACGCACATAAAAGGACTGAAACGTTGATGGCGCATAATTTTTGGCTATTTTATTTTGTGTTCACTGACAAACCCTGCTCATTTATTGCCAACAATCAGTAGCATTTCTGACAACATTGGTATGTTCTTTACAGTAATGCTTCACTATGAATTCACACTGCCAATGAAACGTTCCAATATTCTTGAGTGTCGTCCAGCATGTGCAATCTGTCTTCTCTGCGGCATAAAGTACAAAAAAATAAGTATTCTAAAACACACCGCTATTGTGTTCCACGCGCTAGGTGACATGATAGGGGTAATTTACTTGCCTTAGCTAAAAGCAATTTGTAATTGGTCACAGGCGGAATTTTTTTTGCCTAGCAAGCTAGCGGATGGGTTACTTCACCATAAGGAGATGCCTTCTGACTATTTTCGATCGCGGACGTTGAGTAGGGAGTAATTTGTTGTAAGTTTTATTGTTGGTACAATAGCGGCTTCGACATTCGCATCGACATAAAGATAGACATCGCGTGAGATTAACTTCAATAGTCATAACTTTGGCGCCTTCTCCGTACGCCCGTCTCTACAGGCCGTTATGAATTTCGCGTGGAGCCTGTGAAAACCGAATCCTGTAGTGATAACATTTGGCACTATTTATACCAGCTGGTTCCCCAATATTCAAGAAAAGTGATCTAAGGAACCGAAATAACTACCACAGGTACCCGAGGAGCTGTGACCCGCGGTTGCAGACACAAATAACACGGCATAGGAAATGACTAGGTGTGGACTGATGGATCGCATGGTGGTAAATGCGCGTAAAAAATGAAGACGCAACGAAGAAACAATAATACCGAGCGCTACACTCTCAACAGGACATTTCTAAACGTAATAGACACTACAAGCTGTTAATTGTCCGCGTGTTCTGACAGGCACTATCAAGATAACTCCTTCAAGATGCGAATAATTGAAGTACAGGTGCGGAGGTTGGGGTAGCATCGCTTAAAATGCATGTGCTCTTATATAATAAAAACGTTGCCAACAGAATGTACGTGAACCTACCACACTTTTATATACCACAATATTCATTTTTCCTCATACCACTGTTGCGTTTCTGCCTCACATGAAGGAATCGTTATGAGGTGGTCAAATTAAGCTTTACAAATTTCTTTAAATTTTGCTCATAGATGTCAATGTAAATCACCTCTGCACATACTAAGCAGTAGGCCCAGGTAAACAAAAAGTAAGATTATAATTGTCATCGTCAAGAATTTTTTACCTAAAATATATTAATGATCTTTTTAGACACTGCGGCTGATGTGAATGCAAAAAACTACTTCATTTGATAAAATTGTTCTAGATAACACTTGTTTTTACATATTAGCCGCCGGACGTTCCACTGCTTTCGCGTATTATTCAACTATAGCAGGGGCGATCGAAGCATATTTCCTCTCTTGTATGATACCGCTGTTGTGTGGGCAATTTCTTGCATTGTGGTGGCAGAAAGTCCAACATAAAAAGTTACCAGCTTCAACAGTCGCTCTACGTCATTTACAGATGATTCGCCGAGTCATGTAGGGAGAGGTTCGCGCCTATCGTCACCGCTATGCATGCGAAATTACGCGTATCAAGCTGAAAATTAGGAAGCCACTATCTCGGAACACATGCGTGCTAGGAGAATTGTGCCAAGTTGAGTTCTGTGAGAATGTGACTGCCTATAAACCTACAATATAATCATAACCCCTTATTAGGGTCACTAAACGTTCATAAAAACATTTTAGTTAATAATGTACCTGACAGCGACAATTATCTTAACACCTTGTGTCCCTCTTGCCGACTGAAGTGGTTTTCTCACGCCTCCTAGTGGTTAATATCAAGAAATTTGTAAACCTTAACTTTCATAGCCCCGTACAATCCTCAGCAAAGGTGGGAGTCATTCCCGAGTGTAAAGACCTTTTGCAGAAATCATAGTAAAAGGTAAAGGCTTCTCGTCTCCTTCAAAAATTTAGCGTGTGCTTCAAGAATCACCTTCCTCTCTCTGTACCGAGTGAGATTATAGGTACCCAGTTGACCACGGCAGAGATGACCCAGACTGCCTGGGCGTTCTAGAAAAGGATCTTTGGACAAAGGAGGAAGCAGTGATGAAGGCGAAGACACAGGTAAAAGCCAACGGCATCCGGAGTTTTTTCTTTGAAAAACTGGCACCCCGCATTTACACTGTCAGGTAGCAGAGCGAGACCGACCTGACTACTATGGTGAGAGAGCTTCCTTTGCTACACACTGACCCTTAATTTCTATCAAAGCTTGAAGAACTCTTTGCACGACATTCTATATGTCTACGGAGAGGGTTGGACTTTGAGTTGGTTTCTTGAGGAAGGCTGACTACCTCAGTAAAGAAGACCAAATGCGCGTTGTCGCGTACTCTCGGCTAGTAGATTTCACTGGTTTGAAAACCAGTAAGAAATTTTTTTTACATAGCGTTTTTAACGTGGACACTATAGCGTCTGGGCATAATCTGTTGGGTAGGATTTCTGCTCCTTGTTTGTCAGTATTAACGTTGAAGAGCTAAAAAGAACACTCAGGTTTCATTAGGCAGTGATCGCAACAGCCTTTGCTTTAGGTCTCAGAGTGGATGCAGAGGTAAGATTTGGTGCCCCACCTATTTGGCGCACACTAGTGTTTTATTGAGGGTGCTGCCATCGACGTGGGTTTCGCCAGGCTAAGTATTACGTGTTACGTTTGGCGTTGTTGGCTGCAAATACATGTCCGCTAGCAAACAGCCGCCCCCGCTTCTGCTAGCGAGCTAACGGCAATATTCTAGGACTATAATACATCATGCTCATCACTCGGATTAACACATGATCACCAAGAACAACGAATTGGGCGAGCTGTATCTTTTTTGAGCGTCAGCTGCGTCATTACCTCATGAGGCTCGCTAGCCGCGGAGATCACTGCACATTAGCCATTCAAATGTCGCGGAATACCATCCCGACTGCGGCATCCCCATATCAGTGGAGGCTGCATGAAATCGTGCTCAATGCTCTGCCATCTTAGCGCTGACTGAAAAACCTCTATGGCCCAAAATACATTCAAAACTCTTCAATAAAGCGTTTCCCATAGCCCATGGGCGGCTTGAATTTGTTGTATCGCAGAAACCACCATCCTCCTTAGCAGCCGCGCTTGGCAGCAAACACATTCCTGGTTGTTGCTTACGCAGTTTCTATAATGGGGTGCAATTCAACAACTGAGCACCAACAGACGCATACTATTTCGTGCTCTTTGCTACCGTTGAGTAGAATTCACTGTTCGCATCGCTCCACTGGATGGAACACTTCAGAGGCGTTAGTGTCTCTTTCCTCCATGCTGCACCTCAAGGATGGATTATATTTAAGCTCGCAATGAATGAAATCCTAACAAGCCCCATCTGTGGACTCCAGGACGCTTATATTTAAGACATGGTGTTATTGATGACGACCCAGAATATGGAACTAGAATGTTCAACCAGACGTCAACATTAAAACACTTACTTTTTAACGGAGGAAATTCGGCGCCGAAGATGATGCAGAAGGGGCTTGCATACAAAATCGCGTAGGTGCTGTGAATTTCGTTTGGTAGCGGTAGACCGACTGGAAGAATAGAAGATTCTTAGAGTTTTATAGAGCGTTTTCTAGAGACGAGGCTGCTTGTGAGGAACATACGAATAAAAAAGTACACTTTGGAAATTTTCAAAAAATTCCTCTAATCTATCATATTTGGCGGTATTATGAAAACTGCACTATAACAGGCCGGATCTAATACGCAGATGAAGCAGGAACAGACACAATTTGTTTTTCATAAACCAAAACCACCCTTTAACTAATTAGTTGAGGCTGCAATGTTAACTCACTTTTACTTGGTTTCTGCTCTAACTTTCTTAGAATTAGTTACTTTTTTAAGAAAAAAAAGCGCAATTATTATTGCCACGAAATAAAGGAAAGAAAGCATCAATAGTTGTTTGTGGCACCGCGTGATATTTTCTGGTAGAAAGCGTGTATGTTCTTACAAATGTGCTCTGGAAGACTAAAAATAACGAACTTGCTTCAAAATCGTAAACCTTTCGCTAAATATTTTTCCACTTCTTTACAAGACTGACAAGAAAGTGCCTTTTTAGTCGGAGGCTTCTCACTATGGCGAGGGCACAAAACAGCAGTACTTCTACCAGTGTATTTTATAATGATCTCCCTTTTGCGCCGAACGACAAAATACTGTGGTAACACTCCCACGGCAAACATTGATGCAATGAAGAGTAGTGTATAGAATGACCAGCATAAAGCCACTCATCATACTGTCCATATTTTTGAAGAGGGGACAGGCCAGGAACAGTTACGTGCTTTAAGATAGGCTTATTTTTCCGTCCGCAAATGATCGAATTGTTTTTTGAACGTTTAAACTGTACGGCACTCTGCAGTATGTACTAGAGCCGGGTGCTGGCAAGCGTGGTTCCGCTGTCAATGAGATGAATTCTTTTCGAATTACCGCTCATTGAGTGTTTGCTTTTTGTTTCTGCAGTACTGTTCTGAATACACGTTGTCCTTTGATTCCGATCTCACATTATAAGTGGTTTAATGAAGCCTAATGTTATGTTAATAATTTGCCTTTTTCTGCATAGTCAATGTCTGTGTGGTTCCCGACCTGACGCAAAATTAATTTCCTAGATACTTTTGCCTCAAATATTCATTTCTTAATAATAATATTAAAGGCAGGCCCGAACACAAACAAAAATGACCGAGTGCTATGGAAATAGATGTACGCATTGCTTAGAGCAGCCAGGTGCCCATGACGGAAAATATAGTGAGGTCCACCAAGATTTTTCCTCTCATTTGCATAGATGCACAATTGTGGGCGAGATAAGTTGCTGTTTGCTGCTAACAATTGGGCTTTCCCCCATGCTCATTGTGAAAAATTTGTGTTCAATTAGAAATTTTGCCCAAACTGCACTTAATAACTTGCACCTCAAATGCAACTCCAACCTAGACTTCAAAGCAATGGACACACCGTGCAGCTATATTTGCATTTGCGTAAAGTATTATTTACTCTGCAAAGTGCAGGGCGTAAAACACACCAAAGTAAAGGTATACATGTTCCTAGGTTAGTACGCACGCATAAATCCGATTGAAAGGTCCCATATTCTCACAACACGCTGTGACAATGCAATGCACACTAATCTAAACAAACGCCTTAAGAGATCAAAGAGCGCTGCGAACGTCCGTATTCAACACTAAAAGGTACTCATGACCGGTTATTGTTCAGAAAGATGCTAAGGTGTAAAATACAACAGTTCTAAAGGAATATATATTGAACATAAAAATGAACAAAACCCCAAATTTACATCGTTGAATACGTGTGCCTCAAGAATTTTTCATAGACAAAACAATTCATCAAGATCAGGTTCGGACGGGACATGTATTTCGGTTTTTATCTGGTGCTAATAAGAAGCGATATATGGTAATTATAATTTAGCACTGAAGGATGCAAGTGAAGATTGTTTAGAAAAAATGACTGAAGGCAGAAAATATTGTAAGTGAAGGCTTCACGGGAGACGTTTATTCTCACCCGCTGGCAGAGACGAGCTTCCAGCGAACAGCGCCGAGCGATGACGATAGAAATTTACAGGTGAAAGAGAATGAAGTCGCAGCCAGAGAGGCGACGAAGTCGAAGGCGCATAAAGTTCCCCCACTAACTACCCGCGCGGTCAGAAGCGGCCAGCCTGGCCGTGATCAGTCTGATGCTGAGCGCCGAATGAAAGGCTTCAGGCGGTAGACGTGGACAATTTCAGTCCCGCGATAACGGCGGTCCGGTGGAGGATCAACAGGAGTTACGCGGTAGTTAACTGGTGATGTTTGGGTTAGCACCAAGGAGGGACCAATGAAACGAGGCTGAAACTTGTCGCAAAGACCAGGCGTCCGCAGACGGGTAGAAAGCAAGACCTCGTCTCCAGGATTGAACAAGACAACGTGGTGCGTCGTGTCGTAGTGGCTCTTGCGATCTTCGTTGCAGGCTTCAGTGTTCAGGCGAGCGAGGTGGCGACCTCGGGCCACGCGGGAGAGGCATTGTTCGTGGAGAGACGGTGAGGAGCTCGCAGGCGCCGAGAAGAAACATGCGTCGAGAAGGGTCGTGTGAGAACGGCCGAAAACGAGGAAAAACGGGGAGTAACCAGTGGTTCGTTGCAACGCGGAATTGTAGACAAAAGTGACGAAAGGAAGGGCTGCGTTCCGATTCCGGCGGTCAGGTTCGACGTACATAGCAATCATATCTGACAGGATTTGATGGAACCGCTCAGTAAGACCTTTGGTTGTGGGGGGGGGGGGGGGGGCGGTAGCTGGACGTCATCTTGTGAAGTGTAGAAGAAGCTTGCAGAACATCGGCAACAACGGTCGAAAGGAACGTCCGGCTGCGGTCACTGAGAAGCACATGCCGGGCGCCATGGCGCAGCACGATGGATTGGAGAAAGAAGGAGTCAACTTCGGGGGCCGAGCCACCAGGAAATACTGCGGTCTCGGCGTAGCGTGTCAGATGGTCGATGGCAGTGACAATTCATCGATTACCTCGTGTAGAGGAAAGAAGCAGGACATAAAGGTCGATGCCGACGATGGCGATCGGTGAGGCGGGGTATGGCAGAGGCTGCAGATGTCCAGCGGGAGGTGAATTCGGCCGTTTTCGGCGTTGCCAGAGCGGGCAAGATGCGACGTATGTAGCGACGCTGGCGGAAAGGCCAGTCCAGAAGAAACGGATCTTGATGCGGTCATAGGTTTTGTGAAAACCTAAGTGAGCGGCCGTCGCGTCGTCGCGGAGGGCCTCCAAAATACGGGGGCGAAGTGTACGTGGTACCACTGGAAACCAGCGGGTGCCATCAGGGCAGTAAACGTAGCGGCAGAGCAGATCATTTTCGAGATTGAACTGGTGAGGCTGCCGACGCAACCGAGCGGTAGGAGGGTAAGAATCTCCCGTGAGATGGTCGATTAGGGAGCGGCAATACGTATCATCGTGTTGATCCGACGCAAGGTCGTTTCAATCATCAGATGCGACGCATGGGAGGGCGGCGAGGTGGGGAAGAGCTTCCGACGATAAGGAGGCGCTGTGACAGGTGGAAGGTGGTGTTGAAGACCGACTCGAAGAGTGCAGAAGAGGGCAACGAGAAAGGGCATCGGCGTCTCGGTGCCTTCGACCGGAGTTGTAGGTGACGTCAAAACTACTCTTGCAGGCGAAGAACCCAGTGGACAAGGCGGCCATTCAAATTTTTGAGGCTAGACAACCAGCATAATGCGTGGTGGTCTGTGACGAATATGAAGTGGCGGCCGTAAAGGTAGGGGCGGAATTTATGAACTGCCCAAACGACGCAAGACATTCCTGCCCAGTGATAGTGTAGTTACATTCCGCAGGTGTCAGATTGCGGCTGGCGAACGCAATAACTCTTTCGCGAGAAGTAGCATCACGGTGGAGAAGAACAGCACCAAGGCTGTGGCCGCTAGCGTCAGTGTGTAGACTGGTTGGAGCAGCATCGTTGGAGTGGCCAAGGACAAGGTAGGAAATGAGAGCTTGCTTCAAGGCTTGAAAAGCACTTGCGCATTGCTCAGTCCAAATGAAAGCACTGTGATGTGTGAGGAGCTGATGCAGTGGCGCGGAAATGGTAGCAAAACTTCGTTTGAAGCGGCGAAAATAAGAGAACAGACCGAGGAAACTGCGCAGTTCTTTAGTCTGATTGGGACGGGAAAAGTTCAAGACAGCGTCAAGCTTGTCAGGGTCGGGTCGAATGCCGTCCCGGCTGAGGAGGTGGCCCACAATCGTGATTTCCTTCCTGGCGAAATGGCACTTTTTTATATCAAGTTGAAGGCCAGCAGAAGCGGGGGAAAGTGAGCACTTATCGATGTGGCGTAAGTGTTCACGAAAAGTTGAAGAGAAAATAAGAATGTCGTCCAGATAGCATAAGCAGGTTTTCCATTTCATGCCGCGAAGGACTGTATCAATCATGTGTTCAAAAGTAGCAGGAGCCTTACGCAGTCCAAATGGCATAACATAAAGTTCGTAAACGCCGTTGGGAGTAGCGAACGTGGCCTTTTCCTTGTCTGCATCATGCATGGGAATCTGCCAGTAACCGGAACGAAGATCCAGGGTGTAAATGTATTCAGCTCCCCGAAGAGAGTCGAGGGAGTCATCAATCCGGGGCATAGGGCAAAGGTCTTTACGAGTAATTTTGTTGAGTGCAATTTTGAGAGAATGAAGTCGCAGCCAGAGAGTTGACGACGACGAAGGCACGTAAAGTGCCCCACACTAAGAACGACGTAACCTTATGTGGAATGCAAAAGTAACGGCGCTCTGCGGTATATTTTTTGAAAAGACCTAAGCTAGTGGCCGTTGTTTCTGAACCGAAGGTATATATATATTTTTTTGCGGCCTCGAGTGGTCTTTAGTGGTATTTCATTTATTTATATTATAACTTTTAAGCTTCTTCAATGCAAAACTTTCGCAACAACATTTTTGATGTTCTTCACAAACTCCATGTGGAGCTCAGCGGCTATTTTGGGAGAATTAACATTTAAATAACCCTTCCCCCTTTGATTTAAAACATAAAATTTTTGGCTTCCTCTCCAGTTAAGCTTTAAGCAACACGTTAATTCTCCTGAGTTGAGAACTATCCATACTATTTCTTTTCACTGTTCACTGTGATCTGAATTAATGCTTCTGGAAATGTTTTCACTTCAAACAATACGCCTCCAGTCATGAAGTTCATTTTTTCAGTGCCGCGAAAATTGGAGAATGTTTTTGTAAATCCTCCGTTTTACCTAATGAGGCGCTATTAACTTCTAAAGTTGTACACGCCGCAAGGCCAGTGTGGCTAAAAACTTCCCCCGCAAAGTTTTGGAGTGCAGAGGGAGAAGAAAAAGCTCATAACGAACACGGCTGGGCTGATATTCAGTTATTTTGCTCAAGAATTCAATAACAAACAGGGGCACAAAATACGCAGGAAAAATATTGATTAAAAGCAAATGAATTCATCAAAGGCGTGAGGTAATAAAATCAGAAATTAAACAGTTTAGGAGAAATACAGCACGATCCATGTCCATGAAACGCATTGAGTAGTGCCCGTTGCTTTCTCCAGTTAGTAGTTTCGATACTCCGGTTACACAAATTTTCGTTTATAATCGACCAAGCGAAGGAGTGTTTTGCAATTTGTTCCGCCTTCTACTTCAGGTTTTTGATATTTTAGATCAGTATTTTACTTCGTTGCAGTCCGTTAATTGGGGCTTTAAAACATGCGTTCATCTCGCAGTGACAATGTTTAATGCCTGTGATGCACCAGCAGATATTGAAAACAATATAATTCAGCCCAGATTATTTGAACTACGGTTATAAGGCCTAAACAAAAATGAAATTACAATTAGCAGAACTTTGGCTAGTACTATTCTGCGCGTAGGAAAAGTCTGGCGGGGAAAAACAGTGCATCAGTAGCCTTGTCATCAGAGCATCCCGTGCAGCTTATCTTTTAGCATTGTGAAGGTTACGGTATTGAGCCCTCCTGCAGTGCTTTTCCGCAAACCCCTTCATTATTCTGGCTGGACCTCCCTCTCAAAAAGAAATCTGTGGGTGCATGTGCAGCAAGCCAAACTCTGTTATTGTCCTTTACTTGTTTTGAAACTAATTGCTACGTAAGTCTTGATTCCGCTTAATGTGTAAATATTCTCTTATTCGCGCGCGCTAATGCTTACTACGCGGCCAGCTTTTTAGAATGCGTTGAAGCTGTCATCCTCTGTTAATGCGAATGAAGGACTGAAATCTCTATTATGCCTGTGCTAAAGCGGCACTACCATAACGAACTCCTCGGAAACGGCAGAAGAGGCGACAATCGCCCTTGCTATCATTAACACAGAAGTTACTACCATACTCAGCGACTCTAAATTTGCCATACGCAATTATGCGAGGGGCAGAATTTCTCAGGCAGCAATGAGCATATTGGGTCAAACCAAATACTTAGACAGAATTATTGAATTGATATGGGTCCCGGCTCACTCGAGGAACCCTGGTAACAAAGCGGCACACATAACAGCTCGAGGATTCGTCAGCCGAGCAGGGGACGTTGTCGTTGCTGAGAGTTTTTAGACGGACGGCCTATCATCTTTTCACGATATTAGTAATCATTTTAAACTTGAAAGGAGGATATTCCCTCCTCCAGACAAAGCCTTTAATAAGAAGCAGGAGACCACTTGGAGGCGACTCCAGACGCGATCCTTCATGACGCCTTACCTGTTGTCAAAATTCTACCACGGTGAATACTACCCTGCATGTACATTATGTGGTGATTTAGCCACTTATGATCACCTTTTGTGGAATTGTAAAGAGAAGCCGCCCCCGAAATCTCTGATACAGGTTCCTACTCTCGAGCAGTGGGAGGCCGTGTTGGTCAGCTCAGACTTGGGAGTTAAACCCGGGTCATTGAATGGGCTACTCAGGTCGCTGTAAGCCGTGGACTGATAGCCACCTAGCACGGATCGTCTGTATTCTGCCTTTTCTGACGAATTAAATGTTTTCTAATCCAATCCACGTTGCAGTGTAGCTTGATTCGGGACTGCGTAATCTGTTGCGCCGGTTCCTACCACCATTCTCAGGACTGTTGCATTACTGTGCCTTTGCCTCTCCCTGGTGTGCCCCTTCACAGGCTAGAGCTTCGCCACACTATTTTTTCTGGTGTATAGTTTATGGGGTTTTAACGTCCCGAAGTGACTCCGGTTACGAAGGAAGCCGTAGTGACGGGCTCCGGAAATTTCAACCAGCTGGGGTTCTTTACCGTGCAAGCTGACATCGCACAGTACACGGACGTCTAGAATTGCGTTCCCATCGAAATTCGACCGACGCGGCCGGTTTCAAACACGTGTCCTACGAGTTAGCAGCTGAGAACCATAACCGCTAAGCCACCATGGCGGCCTACATCACTTTTTGTCTTCATACACGGCACTGCTGTTAGCCGAATTCATCTACACGTCAACCCCACCACTTCGAGACCATCTCCCATGCCTTTTTATGAGCGCTGCCCTCCTTATGAGC
>NW_027526895.1:0-10000 GCF_052857255.1 Amblyomma americanum | reverse complement strand
TTTCTTTAGATTACCGATGTATGCACTGGTGTCCGCATTTCTTTCACATCGCTAGCCAAATGGGTAAAGTATTCTTGTACGGCACGTCTTCCATTATGGGTTTTAATGTCGGCTGCAGTTCATTTCCTTAAGGGTATGTTCTCGTGTTGTTACATATACATTACTAGTTAGGGGTCTTAACACGCTGTAACATTATGCTATTTCCGCTCCCGCGTCTCCCTGTTCACGAATTCACCTCGTATAGCATAGATGGAAACTGGGCCCTTTCGCCTTATCTGCGCTCTCAAACCTGGTTACACCCAAAATGAAGAATCGATCGCTCCTGTGACCCTAACAAGATTATTTTAAACCGCAGTCGCCTGACGGAGACGCCTGTCGACCGCAAGGTTTGTTGGATACCAACCCAGGTCGCAGCGTTTAGCAGGTGACTGGGATGCAAGCATAAGCTGTTTAGGCCCCGAACCAGCGGCGAGCGCGCCGGGGTCTCTAGACAGCGCGCCCGCGAAAAGAAGAGGGAAGAGATGGGACTCTTACTTTTCAGCATGCTCCCCACAAAATGACGTGATGTACGACAGCTCCCTGGCCACTTAGGGATTAGAACACTCCTCAGCTCGTGAGTGCCCGATTACGCCTACTTCGGCTATACTCGACAGGTTAAACCTGGAACTCTTGCCTGCTTGGGACCTGCGAGACCGAATGGAGCCCTCACTTCCCGCCCAGCCACGAACCCGACGTCAGTCAACGGCGACAGCTTCGTGACCCCACCGAAATTGTATTCTATCGGCTACAACCTTCTGCCCCAGTGTGCTTTACATAGTGTAAGGTTAATAAACTGTTCCCTAGTGCGCTCTGCCAGTGCATATTTCGTGCGAACCTGCTGTAGCGGCGACTCTTCGCCACTGGTTGAGGAAAAGTGTCGCGTACGAGTTAACGCCTGCGTGCAGCTGGCACGGGAGCTCGCCTTCCCGTCCGATCGGACGCAGAGGGACCCCATATCTTGTCGCCCGAACGTGGGGCGAACTAGGCAATTGGACGAACTAGTTATTAGATAATGAACCTGCACCATTCACTCGCCTCGGTGTGGATTTGGTTGATTAGTATTATTCACACCCACATGGCCAACTAATGGAGTATGTAACACTGACCATGACCATGTGTCACTGATCTCTCCGGAGAACACTCGGACCGAAAGAATGGACTAGGCGACGGGTGTACCCACACAAACGCACATTTAATGCACCCTACGTGACACACAAACTAGAACACGAAACTAACAAAACTAACACACAACACAAAGGCTATAAACACACACGACCCGGGCACACTGCTACCAGCGTCTACTTCTAGCGTTCTACTATTAGCGGTCGGCGTTCGTGCTCACGGTTGGTTCGGTGTGGCTGCGGCGTTGTATGGATCCCGTAGCCGGCGTCGAGGCGGCGTTCGGCGTGCTTGGGCTGGCGTTGCTGGCTGCGTCGTACAAGCTCCCGGTCCAAGCGCCCGTGGCGGTGATGCCGGTGTTGTTGGCGTCGGGGGCACCACCTGGATGGGTGGCAACAGCGCTGGAGACACCCCTGGCCGTAGCAGGTGGTAGCGTCCTCCGTTGACTCCCCGGAACGGGCTCAGGCACGGCAGGAAGTCCACGATTCGATGCCGTAGAACGGGAGCTCACCGGAGCAGTAGCCGGCGTCGCTCTCTTCCAGCCGATGTGTCCCTGACCCGCCGGAGCCTCCGCTTCACTGCTGTTCCCCCCCCGTGCCTAACGAAGAACTAAGGACGCTGACGGCTGGCGTTCGTCCTGTTCATCGCTGCCCCGACGGCTCTGCTCTGCTGGGAACGATCGGCTAAGTTTCGGGTGGCTGATTGTGGCATTTTCTCTCTGCGTCTTTGCGCGGTAAGGCAGTAAGCCCGGACTATGTCCACCCAGTCTCCCGGCCAGGGGAGTTCCCTCTGGTCGGCTTCTCTGTCAACTGATCTCCTACCGTTGGAAGCTTTTTTGCGCAGTGGTGTCGGCAGTATCCCTGTCGCGCTGGTGCCTAAGGATGGTGGTGCTATCAGGATGAACAACCCTGGTGCTGTTCGGGCTGCTCTCCAGTCGACGACTTCTCATTATGAGTCAATCTCAGAGGTTCGCCAGTTTGAACGCGGTGGGATTCTGTGCAGATTGCCAGACCTCGCCTGTGTAAGAGATTTACTAAACTCCTCATCCTTTGCCTCCCTTCGGGTAAGTTCTTTCATCCCTTCTCATCTGGCGTGCACGAAAGGTATTGTACGAGGTGTAGACTCTTCCCTGTCTCCGGCAGAGACTCTTGAGCTTCTGTCGGCTGCAGGTGTTGTTGCTGTGCATCGCTGTAGCCGGGATGTAAACAACGTGCGGATGCCCACTGAATCAGTGATTGCTACCTTTGCCGGCACTTCCTGCCCCTCTGAAATCAAGGCATGGCCTCTAATTTTTCGGGTAGACCCATTATCATCTCGGCCTCTGCAGTGTAACAACTGCTGGCGTTATGGACATAGCGCTGGCGGTTGCAAATCCAACTTGAGGTGTTGCAACTGTGGGGATGGTCATGCAACAAGCACCTGCACTGAGAAGAATGAGAAGTGTTGCCTTTGCGGTGGTGCGCACTCTGCAAACTACTCAAATTGTCCCTCTCGAGCTCAGGAAATTCAAATTCTGGAAATAATTGACAGGAAACGCTGTTCGCGCCGTGACGCTATTTCAGAGGTCAAAGAACGTGCCCGCGGTTATGCCGGTGTGACCGCTCGGCAAGGTGTCATGCTAGACTCAACGCTGTCCCAGGCAATTGCGGCTGCTGTGGAGGCTTCGATGTCTAAAATGGTAGAAAAGATTGTCGCAAGTGTGTCGGAGTGCTTTACAAATGATCTAGCGACTCAGATTACACATGCCGTGCAGGCTAGTTTGGCACCTCTTTCGACAACAATTCCCTCTCCTCTTATCCGGTCTCAAATTCCAGTAGCATCACAACCCCAGGAACAAACTTCTGTCACTTCCGCTGTACCTACCTCGGGTACTTCGAGGGATGTTGATATAATGTATGATTCCGAGATGGTGGAGCCTGATGCGCGGCTTCTTAAGCGCAGTGGGTCCCCCATGTCTCATTCGTTGTCTTCTCAGGGCACACAGCCCAAATCAAAGAAGAAGCAGCTTGGCACTAAACCCAAGGATACCATTTTGGAGCAGGCAGTTGCTGCTGCTAGACTTTCGCAACCATAGCGTCGTTGCGAGTTCTGCAGTGGAACTGTCGCTCTATTCTTTCCGCTTCCACAGATTTACACTGCCTTTCTACTCAGCTTAATCCGGATGTCATAATTCTGCAAGAAACGTGGCTTTCAACTGACAAACATTTTCATATCAAAAATTACCGGTCATTTCGCCTAGACCGCCAGTCAAGAGGCGGGGGTTTACTTACTTTAGTCTCTTCAAAATTTTGCCACAGGGCTGTGGTATCTTTTCAACAAATGTCTCCTGACTGTGAGATTTTGGCAATAGACTTTGTACTTCCTGGGTGCTCTCCATTTTCAATAGCAAATTGTTATTTCCCCAATGGAGTCCAGGATGTTAGACCTCTGTATTTTTTACTCGTAAACTGTAAAAACCCAGTTCTCGTGGCTGGGGACTTCAATTCTCATCATGTGTCTTGGGGTTTTAGGACTAATTCATGCGGCAAGCGCCTTTGGGACTGGGTTTATGATCACAACCTGATGTGCTTAAATTCAGGATCGGCCACTTATCTTCGCTCACACACTCAATCTGTTTTAGATCTCACGTTCATTAGTCCTGGAATTGGCGTAACGAATTGGTCGACAGTTGATAGCGGCACTTCAAGTGATCATATACCTATTCAATTTGATATCATATGTCGTGTTACTCCGGCGTCTTCTCAGTTGCGGTCACATGTAAATTATGACAGATTTCAGACGGCGTTGCGCTCTGCCCTTGCTCCAGTGTCTAACATCGCCGAGGTCCACCAGTCAGCAAGAATATGTCTGGCTATTGAGGAAAGCCGTAAAAAGTCGGAGTTCCTGGTGAGGCCAATAAAAGGGAATTTTTCTAACTGGTGGAATGCGGACTGTACAAGAGATTACAGGCGGAGGAAGGCAGCATGGAAAAAGCTTCTTCATAACCAATGTCCGAATAACTGGAGTGATTATAAATTTATTGCAGCCACCTTTAAACGCACAGTTTCTCGCGCAAAGAAAAAATATGACTCAGAACACTCCGATTATCTTTCAAAGGCGGGCAACCGACGTGCACTATTCGGTTTTCTACGGTCTAGGAAACAGCTCATGTCCTCTCATAATTTTCAGTCATTAGTTATGTCACCAGTAGAAGCTATCCAGGCGGTTGAATTAATAGCCACAGGCCTGCAAAAGCTGTTCTCGTCTTTACTACCTATGCGACCATTGTTGTTTGCACCAGTCGTACCAAATGATAATGCCTCACAAGTAAATCTATCAGAGCTTTCACAAGTTGTCCAGAGATTGCCAGCTGCTGCTCCTGGTCCTGATGGTGTTACCACAAAGATGCTCAAGATTCTATTTGAAGAGTCTACCAACTCCTTATTGCACCTAATAAACTACTCTCTCAAACACGCTTGGATACCTTCTGAGTGGAAGCTGTCCAAGGTGATCCCTTTACTTAAAAATCAGGGTGGAGGCTATGAATTGGATAATATTAGACCAATTTCTTTAACATCAAACGTGGTAAAGTTGATAGAAAGGTTGTTACTAATTCGGGTGTCAGCCATTGTGGACCGCAAAAGTATACTCAGCCCGTGCCAACTCGGTTTCCGGCCACGGTGTTCGATATGGAATGTACATGCTGATCTTGAGAGCAGAATTCTCCTTGCTCGTCGTCAACGCCTGGTCGCGGCTTTGGTTACGTTAGATGTCGCCAAAGCTTACGACAGTGTAGAACACTCCATCCTGATACATAGGCTACAGTCTCTTCAATTTCCAGATTATATAGTTGCATGGATATCTGCATTTCTTCATAACAGGGAATTCTTTTGCGTCCATAATGGTGTTCATTCAGAGAGGTATAGACAAACGCGAGGTGTACCGCAAGGAGCTGTTCTTTCTCCTGTGCTCTTTAATATTCTGTTAAGCTCAATTCCTCTCCACCGCCATATACGCACTTACGTCTATGCGGACGACATTGCGTTTTTTGCTGCTGCGCCGGATATACATTCTCTGTATGGTCTGTTGCAGTCATATTTGAATACACTTGAGCACTGGTTGAGCGCATTACACCTGAAGTTAAATGTTGGCAAGTGCGCTACTCTTGTTTTCCCTCTATTCACTCCTGTAGTGGTCTCTCTCACTTGCCAGTTAAAAATAATACCGCAGGTTTAATCCCTAAAATACCTAGGGGTCATTTATGACAACAAACTCACCTGGCGACCTCACATTGACCATGTCGCGGCGAAAGGGGCTCGTGCCGTGGGCATGTTACGGAGATTATGTCATCACCGGTACGGCATGCGCAGAGATGCGCTATTAATGATCTACATAATGTATGTCAGGCCAATTTTAGAATTTGGATCAGTGTTGTTTTCAGGCTCGGCTACATATAAACTTCGCCCTCTCGTCCTTTTAGAGAGGGAAGCACTTCGCATGTGCCTCGGCCTTCCAAAATTTGTGGCTATCAATGTGCTGTACCTTGAACCCCGCATTCCGTCTCTCTTATCACGACTTCAATTTTTAACTGTGCAAACTTACCTCAGGATCTATGAATCCCATTTCCACCGTTTCCAAAGCATTTTCTGTTCTCAGCCGACCTCCTTTTTTGGTGTCCCCTGGTCTCGTTTCAATTTACCTCAGGTAGTGTTTGTGCAAAGATTACTTCAGCCTTTAGATGTAAACATTTATGATATCCTTCCTGCGCTTCGGAATGGGCCCACTATACACATTGTTTTCGACGACATATTCCCAAAAAATGCAAAACATTTGCCACCGAGTATTCTAAATGGCCTTCTAGAAGATCATCTGAGGACCCTACCAACCGATATAGCAATAGCCACTGATGCATCGCAATGCAATGAAAAAGGAGGTGTGGGAATATTTTGCTCCCATTTAGACTGGTCCTTTTCTCTGCGCCTTCCAGATTTCACCCCTATTTTTCAAGCAGAGTTTCTAGCAGTTGTACTTGCTCTACGCAAGCTAGACCCCTCTATTACAGCAGTTGCAGTAATTACTGATTCTTTATCTTTGTGTTCGTCCCTCGCTGCACAGGTTGACGGTCTCATTTTATCAACTTTCTTATCCCTACTTCCTCCGCATTTGAGCCTTGTTCATTTAGTATGGGTTCCCGGTCACAGCAGTGTGACAGTAATTGAGATTGCTGATAATCTCGCAAAGGCTTCCCTCAGCGGCCCCGTGTTGCCAATCATCCCGGCTACAGCCTACATTACAGCATCTAGATTTCGGCGACGTGCGTTTTTGAGCACGCAAGACACATCACTTTTAACATCGGCGGATTATGAGCACCTTAAATATTATTGGAACAGGAAAATTTGTTGCTCTCGGCAGCTTGAAGTATCACTGACGAGGCTGCGCTGCCGCATCCCCCCTCTAAATTTCTATTTACACAAGTCGGGTTTGGCGCTCTCTCCCCTTTGTGCATTTTGCCGTGAGCCAGAATCTATTGAACATTTTTGGCTGTATTGTCGCCGATTCAACTCACTGAGAAAAAGGTTGCTGGAGGAGCCCTTGCAGCATCTTGGCCTTAGTTTGAGCAGCCCGCTCTTGCTATCATTTGGCGCCACCACATTTGGGTTCAGCCACAGATCTGTTTGCACCGCTGTTCAAAATTTCCTGATAGAATCTCACCGACTGCCTTGCTAAGTGTTTCAACCTTTTCTTTTCTATCAATTATTACATTTTGACTAAATCATTAATATTTAATCACTCTCTTTATTATTATTCTTAAAATTTTAAAATCAAAACACTCATCCCTTTTCTGTTCATGACGAAAAATTCACCGGTGTTATGCTCCCACGTGCTTTTCCTTTTTGTTAACTGCGTTCAGGTGAATAGCCACCCGATTCTTGGCCGATCCCCCAGTGTGGGTATGTGCCATCTTTTGATAGGCTAACAACAACAACCTTTTATAGCCTCGGTGTTCACGTAAGCCTTGTCGTCGTCTTCTTCTCTTCTCCACCAATCATCTCTCTCCACCTCACCGAATGCTTCTTCCTCTTCTTTATTCTTCGGTTAATCGACGTCGTCTTCTTCAGACATCTTTCCTTTAAAATTTAACTTAGGCTCCTTAATATATGTGACACCATGACGAATGCTAGTTTCTAAATAAATGAGGGATCACAACAGAGTCTTTTTTGGAATTGCTGTCGTTTTACCTTGACAACACTTACGTCGAGTGGGACGATCAAATTTTCATGCAAAAGTGCGGAGTGGGCATACGGACAACGGTAGCCCCAGTCCTCAGCATTATTTTCTTAAGCCAAGTTGATGACAAGATTGAAAGTGGTTTAGTTGGAGCTATTTCACGCATTCTCCGTTATTTAGGCGATTTTCTAGTGATTGCTGAGTCTCTAAACGACGAAGATGTGACGAGGGTCCTTGAAGTGTTTGCAAGAAATGCTTCGGGACTAATATTCCCCCATGAAGTCCCGCAGAAAGGCGTCTTGCAGCTTCTTGATTTCAAACTGACAGTTCAAGCGACCCATTTTTGTTCGCAGTTTTCCCCTAGAAGCGAAAAGCCGCTATTGAACAGTAAGTCATTTCTCTCCAAGCAGGTAAAAAACTGGATAGTGAAAAGTTGTTTAAGCGTGGCAGCTAAGAGGTCCTGTGTTTATCGAATCGCAATAGCGTCGGGCACGCAGGAGTGCCTTGAATTCGGCCTCACACAGTGTTGGGATTTGAAGTTGCGGGCTCCTTTTCCAAACCATGCACCCTGAGAAGCCGAGCACCAGGCCGGGGAATAATAATAATAATAATTGGTTTTTGGGGAAAGGAAATGGCGCAGTATCTGTCTCATATATCGTTGGACACCTGAACCGCGCCGTAAGGGAAGGGATGGCTTGTACCCATTTTGAGGAAACCGGTGGGAAACCGGCCGGCGGCCGGAGTCGAACCCACCACCTCCCGCAGCCGAGGCGGGTGCTCTACCACGAGGCCACGGCTGCGTAGCAACATAGGTTAAGAGGTGCAAACAATCTCGATACCCCAACTCTGTTCTCGTGTCGAGTGCGGACAAAGTCATCCGCACATTGAAGTCATCGGAGCATGATTTGGAACGGCGAAGGGCGTCCAAAGAATGCAAGCAAGTGGTGGTCTGGTCCGGACTTTCGAGCCGGCCCGAGCCCGTGCACAGCTCTGTCCTGCCCTACCCGAAATCGAGAAAAATTTTGTATGCATGAGAAACGGCCCCGGCGCTTTCTGCCAGCCTCCGAATCTCATACCTTTCGATTGCGTTTATGCAACGCGTGAATAAAGTAAGAACGTCGGAGGCTGTTCCGTGTACTTGTGTCGTCACCGGTGCTTTCGTATTTGCAATTTCGGTTAAGCCTGTAGAAAGATATGCCGGTGTCCTGTTTGGCAGGAATTTGTGGTCCATGAGAAACGCTTGACAGCCGCTTGTGAATTCATTCTCTATAGTGCCTACCACAAATAAATTATTGTGATAACAGTTATAAAGGTAATGTTATTATGCCGGCGAGATTAACGTAACCTTGGAGCTCTTACGTTGAGAGCATACCCCCTGTTTCGTATAACAGCATCGGATCCTCTGCTATAACCGGTCGAAGAAGCTATGCAGTCTCCCCTAAAGTCTTGTTAATTTCAGGCATAGTACTTTATAAGCTACTATACGAAGCAGCACTTGATACCCTCGTCTATCAGAACACCACTGATGTCACGTTGGGTAGTAGGTGCATCCTCTGTCCACTTCGCTCAAAAGAATACAACTTGGCAAAGGGGTTGGATAGCTGCAGAAGGGTTCCACTTACTACATGACAGTAAAAATAAAAAACCAACGTTTGCAATGCTATAACCTGGTAACTGCAACATAATAAGCGGTATCACTCAAATTAGAACTTGAATACTAAGTAAAACTTCATGCTGGGCTTCGTGGTGCGTATCATTAGAAGGGTACTTTGTAGTGCAACAGGACGACACAGAGCCTAGCAGGCAAGGCTCCACACTGTCTGTAGTGCTATCATGTCGTCGGCTCTGCTACTTGTCCCATTGCACTCTGAGGGAGCCTTCTTCCTGAAATGTCTTTCGCAAAGACTTTTCTGGTCTTCTCGCGCAGTTGATGGTGCAACAACTAGGCATTGTTGTGATAAAAGACAAAAGTGACAGAAAGACGAAATGTGTAGTGAATGATGCTAAACTGAAACTTCAGAGCCTTGCTGATGTCCCATTCAGTGTACTGTGAAAGCTGGCGTCTGGGACAAGCCCATTCACTTACAGTGACTTCATGCTCAGTCTTTTGCATCATTCATCCCCTTAGCGGAGACCATTGGACGTAACGCACTGATGCGCTAATGTAGTACAGGAGTGTTAAGCCCTTTCTTTGCTTTGTTTGCATGCCATTGCACTGTTTCACCATTCTGTAAAGACAACCTGCCAGGTGATGTGGTTTAATTACAGAATAATGTCAAGTTGGCTGCACCTTATTCGGAATCTTTTCTGTAGCCCTAAATCAACTTTTTGCAAAGAAAATGTGTGCAGGATTTTGATTTCGCATTTTTTAAGCTGTCATTTGCTGTGCTTGAGGTGACGATAAAATTTAAGAAGCAAATAGTGTTTGTTGATGTTGAGCACCTGCTGCTTTCCATTTATTTTGAAAGAGTAATGTGGTGCGTTGGAAATAATGTTCCATATTGCATTTTAATAACATAAGTCGCAGTACTACGTCTAAGATGAAATTTCAGGTTTGTGTCATCTATTGTATATTTGTATCACCTACATGTATATTCTACTGTTGTGAATGCTACAGGAAAGCAAACTCTTGATG
>NW_027526894.1:0-10000 GCF_052857255.1 Amblyomma americanum | reverse complement strand
GCATTTTGGAAAGAACTGAAATTAAGCTTTACTTTATAAAAATATGAAAACGTAAACTCAAATTGCCAACCTCGCCTTTTGCTAATTTTCATCGCGAATTTATTTACATGACAATTGTTATCTCTAAATTATAGGGCCTCAGGAAGAGTGACTACCTGCATCGACATCGGAATGGATACCATCACATTTTAGTATGAGAGGTGCTATTTTTTCTACAGATTTGCCACACATGGCGCAAGTGTCATCTCCTTCGGTAAAATTTTTTTGCTGCTGCGCGTTCTAGTGCACCCTGACCTAACTTCAAAGAGTAGGGCACTGCCACTTGAGTTATCATAAAACGCTTCCTTCCTGATCTACTGCTTCGAGTATCGATATAGTTCTACACTAGGCTTATTTTTCATTGATTTTATACAGTTTTAACCTTACTGGTTAGCTGGTTACCTTACTGGTTTGAAAGCAAACTTAATGGTTAGCTTTCTAGTTCCTTTCCTCCAGTCTGAGTTAACGCTCTTTCTGTATACGTATTTAAATACCTTAGCTGCCCACCTGTTATCGTCCAATTTCCTCAGGCGTTCTTCGTATAGTATTTTACTCAGCTTCCCGTGCTTCGAAAGATGCCCAGCCCATTACCCCCTATACTGCATCGTTTGTGGTTTTCCCGTGGGTACCTAGTGCTAATCTTCCAACAGCTCTCCTATTTACTTCTAATCACGACTGAACTTCTGCCCTTAATCACAGAACTGCATTCCCGAAAGTAAGCCCCGGCCCCATTATTCCTTTCCAAATACCTCTCAGTACTTCATATTTGTTTTACCTCCATAATGCCCTATGTTTCGTTATCTCGGCATCTCCCCGCTTTTTAGCTGCGACAGACTGTTCGTGCTTTTTCGTGTACATCTGTCCTTCGTTTACCCATACTGCGATATATTTGTATTCGGTCACCCGGGTATTTCATATGAATCCTTGTATTGTAAGCACCTGATCAGTGGTATCGTTGAAAATCATCACACCTGACTTAGTTGCGCTAAACCTTAAGCCTAGACTGTCTCCTTCGTCTCCCCAGCAAATAACCAAAGTTTGCAAATCTTCCTGGCTTTCTGCTAACAGTACAATATCGTCCGCACACATTAAACCCAGTAGTCATTGCTCAACAACTTTTCCGCCTAATCTGTACGGCAGACTATAAACTAGATTGCTTCCTTGTAGCCTTCTTTTCATACTTATCATATAAAGATTAAACAGCAGCGGTGATAGAAGACAACCTTGCCTTAATCATTTGTGTACCCCGACAGTTCTCGTACTTCTAATTCCTACCCATGTTATTTCAACTTTATTTTCTCGACATATTTCCTGTAAAAAATCCATTACCTCCTGACCGATACCTTCATCATTTAATATGTTTCACAGGAGTTCCCTGTGCACGTTGTCGTATGCACCGCTTATGTCCAGGAAGGTACCTTTTCCGCCTTAACTATTTCTATGCACTTGGTAAGCACGATTAAGCCCAGTTGCGGTGTTCCCCTGCACTAGGAGGCAGTTACCTGGCTGCGCTCCCCCCCCCCCTTCTCTCCCTCCTCCCCCTATGAGAGTTTCCCCAATAACCAATTTAGCACGAATAGGCTATCTTCTAAGAGCCTACCCCTTCTGAAACCGTTCTGAAGTTCTCCGAGAATTCTATTACTTTCTACACGTAACTGCATTTTTAATGTCGCCGCCTGCATGGCCAGCCTGCATATAACTGTTGATAACGTAATCGGTCGGAAGGATTTTATGTTCATCTCAACGTCATTCTCTTTATAAATCAAATTCATTTTACTCAGCTTCCAGCTGTGCGGAATTTGCGTATTAGTTACGACTGCTTCCAATGCTTTTATCAGCGTTTCCTTGCCTCTTGGGCCAAGTTCATTAATTGGCTTGATTGGAATTTCGCCTATCTCTGGGGACATCCATTTAGAAATGTTTGCTTCTGCTTTTTTCCAGTTAAGATTGATCAGTTCTAAACTGTTTTCTATTGTTCGGTCCTGTATTGCTCTCTAGTTTGGAGCGATTACTCTGTCGTCTTTCCTAAATGACTCAGCTATAACTGATGCAGTCTAGTTCACAGCGTCAATTCCCTCTAAGCATTTTCCTTCGAAATCGTGAATCTGTTCCTGCTTTCTGTGATTCGCTTTACCCAGCCAGCTTATGCGATTCCAGAATTTTCTTGGCCCCCCTTTAGTTGCATTGCGAACTTCAGCCAGCCAACCATCAGAGGACTGCTTTATTTTTGCCTGGACGAGGACCAGCACTTGCTTTTTCTTTTTGTTAATATTCCCATTTTTGGCCTATTTCCTCTTCAAAGAACTACACCCTCTTTTCTTTTCTGCGTTCCCGTGATGCCAACCGTCATTGTTCGGTGGCCTCCCTAATTTTATTCCACGAACTTCGTGGATTCCTCTTTCCGCTCCAGCGGTTTACTCCTTTTACTTCTTTTATTTTTGTACTAATGAGTCCTTCTAACTTATCATCTAACCTTTACATCGGACGTTTCTTTATTGCTTCCTCTATGCCGGCAGCTATTAGTGCTATTTGTTCGTCTTTTAAATCTGCGTACCTTTTTTGACCTCCCTGCATTTCTATTTTCAGCAGGGCTCTCAAGGGGAAACTTTGCGCCACCTGGTGCGCCGCTTACACAAAAACATTGGGCATGCAAGTGCTCCCACTTGTTTCGTGCACAGAACGTGTTGTTTTGTTTGGTCTCCAAACGCCCGCTAGCACAGACGCTTAACACCGAAGAGCCAAAATTGCATTTCCCCTCTCCCTACAGAGATACACTGCACTGTCTTACTGAACGGTATATCGCGTTAAGTACTTTATTTTGGCAGGTGCGTCAACAGGAAACTTCTAGCATGCTCAAGATAACAGCGTCATACGTTTTTGAGTGCGTAAATGCCAAAAAATAAACGGCTGTGACGATGAGGGCAAAGGGGCGGCATGAGTTTGAATGCACAACGTGACGCACGCGCGGCAGGCGCTTTCCTGCGCGAACCGCAGGCGTCTGCCTAGGCGGGCTGCCCTCCGTCTGCCGAGGCGACGGCCAGGTTGCGGTAGTCCCCGCACGCAGTATATTCGCCGGGGCTCCTCCTGTGTATAACCACCACGGTTCCTAGCCACGTAAACGGTGCTAGGTTGTGGCCGCGTTCCTTTAGCGCGTACAGAACATCCTGCGAGAGAGACGAGAACGGCGTGTTGTCCCATTATCAATTCCTTCTCTTCAGCAATGCAGCTGAACTGTGGTCAGTGTCCATGTTCACTCCAATTCCCGCGCCCTGACGAGGCCCTGTCCTTTCACATGCGTTTCCTTTGTCGCCTCTTGTGACTTGAAGCCCTCTTGTGAGGTGCCGTAGCACCCCAAGGGACAACAGTAGTGATAAATTGCGTCAGCCAATGTGCCCGCGATGTCATATGTAGGCCGGAAAAGATTCTGGCGTTAATGCCCTTCAGCGGCCCGGTGTCTTCGCAGACGTGGACACCTTCGGAAAGACACAAAGACTCCCTTTAACAAAGTCGAACGAATGTCCCTCGATGACCAAGGAGTACCCGTGTCTGACTCGCTACACGAGGGTCACAGGTTTGCGTGTTGTGTTGTATTAGGTTTTATGGCACAAACACAACCAGGGCCCTCATGCGCCAAGCTTGCGGTCACAGGTTTTATTCGCATCAAATTACCTCAGTTTTCTTTTCAGAGCAATTAATTTACTTTGCATTATCACATGCCACAACAACGTTTGAATCATGTTGTAAGCTTAAAATTACAATTTCGGTAATGTTGTATAAACCTGTCTTCAGTCCTATAAACCTTTCTTTACTTCTATAAATCTTTCTTTATCGCCACATCAGGTGTAACATCAAGACTCGCTCAACCAATCAGGATTTTCTCGACACTCCAACTACGGCGCCATGTTCCCCGCTGAACGGGGCCCTTAACGCTATCGCGTTAAAACAACTGCTCTAAAGTACTACAAGCTCTATTAATAGAGAAACACATCACCAAAAAATCTGTCAACGATGTTGTACCGAATTAAACCGCAGAACAAAGCGCTTTGAGTGAATGCCTCTCATGAGACAATGAAAAACTTGCCGCGGAACGTCATATCGTGCGACAAAGGAGGCGATGCAGAACCTAATTGCTGATATTTGTGTGAAAACAAGATCAGAAAACCGGCTTTCACATCTGGCATCTGTCATGTGGCGTGTTTGCGCTCACACACACACTGCTCTGCAATTAACCTTGGGAGATATTTTTGCGGCACGAGAAACTATACGACATACTGACGACTTGGAACGCTGCCTGATATTTCAGCCTGCGTCTCACTACCTCGATGCAGTGCGCCAGCTGTTTTCCACACTAAACATTGTCGGCTAGGTTGCAGCTTTCACTTCCTACTACTAAGAAAGTTTTACTAGTCTTATTAAGAGCAAAGCCGGCGGCGTGTGTTCGTGTGCGTTTAAGTGTGTGTGCTTGCAAATGGTGCAGAAAATCCTAGCGATAGCAGAAAAAATAGGTTAACGTCATGAAGCGGCCGTAGGACACGCACAGCAAGCTGAGCACCGCCATTTCAGACAATCTTATGCATGTTCGTTCTTCTATATGTACCCCCGCTGGCTAAGGTCAGTGTGTCGCCAGTTTTCCCGACTTGAATCGTGCTATAGTTGTGAGCAACAGTTTGTCGTACAGCGTACCGGGTGATGTCATACGATTTCTCGTTGCATACAGCTTTCATGTGCCGGTAAAGTTGAACGCTAGCTTCTGACAGGAGTTGGAACCGACGACATATGCACCTTCAATTGTACGCCTTCCCAGACTATTTACCTCTTCTGTTAAGGTGCGCTTGAAATGTCCGCCGAGACGTGAGACTGCTACACCGCATTTCCTTCCCTCAAAAACCAGATTTCGTATCAAAATTGTGACGCAATGGTTCGTCTTCCACCATTGCGGGTGGTTCCATACGACTGCTCATTGCATACGTCTCCTATATAGATTGGATGCTAGCTCGCGACTGTCCAAGCTTTTCCCTCAGACCTGTGTGGATTCAGCGTTCGTGCAATCAGCGCAACTTGCGTCGATGTTGAACGCTCACGAAAACTCACTAATGCTTTCGCCTTCCACAGCACGTAATCATTCTTCATTGCCCTCTGAATTTGATCGCCAACAGAGCTCACTTCAAAGCTTTCTCTGCGTAATATTGGCGCTGTACAGCATCGAGCGGTGCTGCGTACATTCACGAGTTCCACATTTCAGACCACTGCTATCGGCAAGCCCGAGCACATGCTCCCGTTGCGTTTTTCCTCATATTTCGCGGGCTCTCTTTTCGACAAGAAAAATACATAATTTGTAGCATATATAAGATAAAATGTGATCAATAAGACTTTTTTTTTCGGAGCTCTACAATGCCGCAATAGAATTTTTGCCTGCAATGCACTAGCACATACAGCTAATCTTTATAAAGGATTCAAATATTAAGGTAACAAAATATAAAAATATTCTTTTCCTATATTCAACATATGGTTGTATACACAGATACACACACAAACCGAGCACTTCTGGGAAAGAGCAATATACAGCTAATGCAGTAAAAAATTACTGCAGCAATCTAGAAAGAAATGACACATGGGAGTGCTTAAAGACGTTGTCTTTTTTTAAAAGAGTCACGGTATAAAAACCAGTTGTGCATACTGAGCTCAAAGTATTTTCATACTCTAGGCCGCATCGCGTAATCTATGCAACGACTCAGGCCTACAGGAATGAACATAAAAAGAAGTATTATATCCTAAAGCATCCTCGAACCTTTAAAGACAGCGTACATCTTTAGCAAAGAGCATTTCCGCTGCCGCTGTGCACCTATATCAGTATAAAAGCGACTATGGGATCCGCTACGTCGCCACCTTTCTTTCTTCGACCATTCAGCGCACGGGATACAGTACCTCCGCCGTAAGACCGTGTCTTCTCCATGTTCGGTCCAATCAGCGACTGGCATTTTGGTCAGTCAGCGTGGCGCTTTCTTCAGTCGTGATGTCACTTCCGTCTCGCCAATCAGTCACCCCTTTCTCAGCAGTCAGCGTGGCCAGTTGTAATGACGTCGTGTCATAACACAAACAACGGCACTGACGCCGCAATGCATAAAACACGGGCTTACAAGCTGTCGGTGTAAAAAACAGAGCAGCATCTGCAAATGCCGACGAACTGGGAAAGCCTTATGTGGCGACAGGCGGGGGGCGCTTACCAGGTCTGCCGTCTCCTCGTGCTGAACGACGTCGCGCGGGAATAGCTGGTTGTGCAGGCGCCCCGCATCGATGGCCTCCTTCACGGTGTGCTCCATCCACAGGCTGCGCACCATCACCTGCACCGACAGGGCGAAAAACACTCTTCGCACGAGCCGGTCGTGTGGCAATATTCAACTAGAAGAGAACATAGTTCGTCTTCTCCAGGGTCGGTTTCTTAGCGGCCGTCACTTGGCAACAAGGTCAATAAGCCCGTTTTTTTTTTCCGCGCGACGGCCACTGGCGCTTGAGCAAGTTGACGTGAAGTGCGGTGTGAGTTGCATTCTCATCAGGTAGTGCACGTGGGTGTTAAAAAAGGGTTCGATGTTTTAACCCCGAAATTCCACATTTAGGATTTTGAGGACAACTTAATGCCATCACTGTCTCGTGCTTTAGTATGTAGCGCCCGTTGCGACGCACTCTCGCCACCAGACGTTACTCCCTCCGGGTGCACCGCTCGACAACGAAGGAAATGTTGGCACTAGTCTGTGCAGCGCGAACAGTAGAACGTATTCGGGGGTGCGTCTTCCTAACCTTAGATCCCAGAAGTACACAATTTTACCAATGCTTAACCTTGTTAAGCAACGCACAGAACTCAATGGCAGCCTCTTCTCGCTTTTTCGCTAGCAGGACGAGAGAATTTTCGCACAGTCGTTGACACGCCTGTGTAAAGCTCACGAACGGACCTAATAATAATAACAATTGGTTTTGGGGGGAAAGGAAATGGCGCAGTATCTGTCTCATATATCGTTGGACACCTGAACCGCGCCGCAAGAGAAGGGTAAAGGAGGGAGTGAAAGAAGAAAGGAAGAGAAAGGTGCCGTAGTGGAGGGCTCCGGAATAATTTCGACCACCTGGGGATCTTTAACGTGCACTGACATCGCACAGCACACGGGCGCTTTAGCGTTTTTCCTCCATAAAAACGCAGCCGCCGCGGTCGGGTTCGAACCCGGGAACTCCGGATCAGTAGTCGAGCGCCTGATCCGGAGTTCCCGGGTTCTGTCTGTATTGCATTTACGACAATAGGCGCAGCCTGGCGTAGCCGATATATCATTTAAACGACAACTGCATAGGTTTTAGAAATCGACGAGCTCAAAGGGGTCGAACGTGTGAAACTTGAAGGTAAAGCAAGCGAAGTCCTTTTGGGCTAGCATTTGAAATGGTTTCGTAATCGCAGATTAAAATCGTAATGGCATTCAAGTTTCTTCGCAGCATGCACACAGCGCCAAGTGGAGGGATGCATGATGTTGTCATCGAAGGCACCGGTGCATTTCCAACGCATAAACGCTTGTTTTGATGGAAAAAAACAAAGGCCACTGAATCTCAAGCCGGCCTAGTGTTGTTTGGCAGCATCAAACGAGGCATCCTTGAAAGGTGCCCAGGTGCAATGGTGTGGTTGTTCCTTCGGGTACAAGGGAGCGTAGGGGTGTACAACTTGTACAACGCTGCAGTAGTTCAATCTTGCGTGCTTTTAAGATAATGTGAGCTATTCGATCTTTTCATTAAATGACAGCAGCAGCGCTCATACGAGCTGATAAGACTGCAATTTGCGCCCTCATAATTTGATAATTAACTGAATTATTTCAACTGAAGCACGAAGAGTCACTGACTCCAAATAGAGGCCCGCTGAAATGGAATATATAAACTTGGATAAAGTATGTGCTTAATGGCAAGTAAGTACTGCGTGGAGCAGTGGTGCCTTCTGTGTTAAACTCTGTCACCTCAGCAGCTTTGTATGACCTTCATGTTATGTGCATTCCACAGCAGTGGGTATTTTCATCCCGGCAATTTCCGAAGGAACAGTGCTGCTATCGCCGATGACAAGTTGGTCTTCTCCCTCTGGACACACGTGCATCTAAAAAAGAGCTCTTCTGAGTGCTAATTCCCCAGCCTGTCTGTCGTCTCAGGCTTGAAACGACTACACTTGCAGCCATCATGCCGATAAACCTTGCACCGCGTTCTTTTTTTTCTTGGGAGAATTCCAGGAAGGGAAACTCGGAGAGGTGGCTGACAGTGCTCGATAAGTGGACAAGCCCTTTTCCGGAAGAAATCATCATGCCTGTGCAAGTGCGGATATGATGAGCTGCCCGCCCGTGGCACTGGCGGCGAAGAGGACATCCCCGCGAGCGTCCACCACCACGACGGGGCAGAGTGACGACACGGGCCGCATACCGGCCCGGATGTAGTTGTTGCTGCTTGCCCCCAGGCCGTACACGTTCTTCGCGTACGGTGTCGAGAAATCGTTCATCTCGTTGTTGTACCAGATGCCGGTCACTTTCGACACCATGTGGGCGCCGAACCTGAACAAGGCGCGCAAGCGGCTCAGCCACTCAATACCTTGGCTCTGCGAAGCGGGCTCGCACGTGTGTACGCTGTGACCAGTAGGGCAACCATAAATAGCAAACGACGACACGGAACGGCCATTGGGTTTAGCTCTAGATTTTAAATTCACCATAAAAATTCCGCTTGTAGCGAGCGCAAGAAGTCTATATATTGATTTCCTTGTCTTGCGATAGTGCGTAGTCGGGAATGTGCAGATTGGTTCCACATTCCTCGTGCGAACATTTTACCGAGGTACTGGAGACTAAATGCCCTGTACTTACTGCTAAAGAGGCACTAGAGCGCCCAAGCAAAAGTCATTGAGCATGCCGTAAAAGCTCACATTTCAATAGATGCACTGAATGAAACCATGAATAAGGTGCCCCGTGTTTTCGATGTTTTGCAACGAAAGCTGCCTATTGACTGGTGCAACCCATCGTTCACTACCTCAAAACGCTTCGTTTATTTATTTTTAATCCTAGAATATCATGCATGTCGCACCCCCGGGAGACGCGGCACATGTGTAATCTACAGTTAGACTTGTGGATAAGGAGCTATCTCAACCTGTGTCCTTTCTATTGAGCACTTTGACAGCAGCCGTAAATGCGATATAATAACTACCATCACAATTCGAAGCCACCTGATTGTATTTTTTAACATAACAAAACCCTAGTTGCACATCTAGAAACGCCTTTTGCAGTGATACATCCCGCAGGCCGTCTTATAGCCCGCTACACATCACGGATCAAACTAAACGGATTTAAGAACTTATCTACGACCACTGGACAACCGCCGCTCGGAAGATTGCCTTGCGGTCTATTTTCTTGCTCTTTGCTCATATTCACCGCGACCACAGCGCGGCACTCCAGTTTTCCGATCACACCGCCCGCGCGCGTGCCAGCTAGAGAGTAGGCCATACAGATATCCCCGCAGAACAACGCTATTTTAAATAGTAGTGTTTATCGTTCCTGGGTAAAAGCCATCACTACGTTCATACAGCTTCGTGCATCAGCGAAGATAACAGTTCTCGTTAATTCTGAGTCCCGATGTCAGTTACCGATCAGTTGAATGTTACACCTCCTTTATAAAAATGATCAATAGGCAGCTTATAGACTTCTTATAGACTCTTTTGCCTTCCTGTAGCTATTTCTTTTTGCCTATTAATAGTCTATAGACTGACCATAGATCTATATATCGTCTATCGACTGTCTATAACGTTGGTATTGCCTATAGACTGTTCTCTCGTATTTGTATGTAGAAAGTCCATAGAATTTATAGACAGAAGTATATGGACAGTCTATAGACTGTTAAAAAAATTTTGTAAGAGCTGCATGCGGGACATTCTAGGGGCTAATAGTATTCGAAAGTCCAGTCTTGTCTC